>NC_080716.1:7232139-7532139 GCF_019097595.1 Hemibagrus wyckioides
CTTGATTTGGTGTTACTCCCATCGATCCTGGCTCAGTCCGAATGGATGTGGAGGTTATATGTACTGCCATCTCTGTGGGGTTCAAGTCTGGATTGGTGCAGTGAAGGACAGTTTGTGACTTGCCACAAAGGCATTTTGAATGTTTTTAAGCTGTATGCTTCAAGCTGTACCTCCACCCTAGTCTGATGTTGTGTCATGCTGGAGCAGGTATTTTTCAAGGGCCTCTCTGGCTGAATGAATTTGGCTGCATTTATTATTCCCTCAATTCAGAGCTGTCACCCCATTCCTACAGCAGAGTAACACCCCCATAGCCTGATTCTGTCACCACCATATTTCACCATAGGGATGCTATTACCACATAACGGTAGCAAGAGTGGCCTGTATCTTTCCCAGATGTAGTGCTGGCAGGTCCAGCTCTTCCATTTCATTAGATTTACACATTTTATTTTTAAAATTTATTTTATTTTATTTATTTTTATTTATTTATTTTTTTTTACAATTTGGGGTTCTTTAAGTGGAATTTCATTATAATGCCTGTATGAATTTACAAGACAACTTTCTTTCGATACTAATGGAGAATGATTGTGTATGAACAACTGCACAGCATTCTGTCTGTGTGAACCACATGGAGTGACAGCTCAGTGATTGTAAACATATTTATTTTGTATAGAAATACAGTAGACGTTTCCCCACAAGCTGACACTGTAAAGCTTCAGCATCTTTTTCAGTTACATCTTGTTACAACACCCTATAACAGGAAAGATAACTGTGTTTGTATCAGTATTCATATTCTTTAGGACACATTTTCTGTTAAATCTGAATAATCTATTTATATTCACTTGTATCAATAGTATAGATTAGTGGCCAATGTTCTTTACCACTTTACTGATGATCACACTACTGACAATCACACTTTAGTTTTGGTTATCAATAGACTTACCTCACTGATTAAGCTTATATTGCAGTAATACACAGCGGCAAACCAAATAATTACAGTCTGTTTTCCACACACTATTTTCACCTTTTCCCAGTGTGAGAGACTCTAAGGCCCATAGTCTCATAGTATAATCTGGTACTGCATTAGTTTTGGATATATGGCCATCTCCTAATGTGTATCTGAATGTGTGACAGGTCATCCAGTTTGGAGTGGACTGTGACCTTGACGAATGCACATGTCGTGACCCTGAGGCTGAAGAGAACAAAGGAAGAATGAGGGAGTTTAAGGCACAAGGACCATAGCAGTACAAATAGGAGAAAAATTAAAAGAAGACTTGGATAAAAACAGAATGTGGAAAAATATGGACAAAACAAATAAAACCAGCACAAATTGAAACATATAAACTTACCAAATCTATACTAACCAATCTTATACTAATCTTATAAATAGATATTTGGAGATTCTGACATTTATGTAGGTGTAGATATGGCCTACTTTTCTTTTTGTCTGATAAGCATTTATTCCCACCAAAAGTTCTCATGTTTTTTTTATATAGTATATATATAGATTATCTAAAAGAAATATTCAAATATTGTATTGATAGTGTTAGCTTGTTTTGTGCCACATGCTCTGTTAAGAAACCTTAAGACAGAATATATTATTGGTACTGACCTGTGTAGTGTATGCATGAATACTTTGAAAAGAAACAGATTTAATTATAACTGAAAGTGTATGACATACTCTAACACAACATTCTGTAAATGTATGGTTTTACTGATGTATCAGCGAAAATAAAGTAGATAAAAATCCAAGACTGAATCTCTCTCTCTCTCTCTCTCTCTCTCTCTCTCTCCAGTGTACCATTAACAGATACAGTACTCAATGCTCACAGCTTGTTAAATGTATTAGTTTTTGTTTCAACACTACATTCAGTGAATTAGTCTGCTTCAAAATTTAGATGTGCTATTGATTTATCAGCAGTTACATTTTTTTTTCATGTACATACATTTATCAGCACAACAAAAAGGTATAGATTCAGCTCTTGGGGGAATAAAATAAAATACAGCTTGCTACCTATATGTGAGCCAAGCTTTCTCTATTTATGAATACATACATCAGTATATTCAAACAATCGTTTGAAAATGTCTAGTTTTTTGTCTGTTCAAAATTGAGAACTTTACAAAACACTGCATTTGATAGGCAGAGTGGGAAAAAAGAAAAGAAAAAATCCTGCTTCTTATGGAACCAGACGGAACATCCGGTGAACATCTTATATTAATGTGTTATCTGATATGGAAATCAAAATCTGCATTATGGATGAACTTACCTTTTTTATGCACTCTTTTCAGCAATCTCTACCAGTTTGGATCGAATTACAAAGTGCAAATAAGACTGTGGGACACCATCTACTGTAACTGACAACAGAGCAGAGATTATTCTATAGTTTTATATATAGAAATCTACATTCTAAATATTTGTCTATCAGCCTATGGTTAGAGAGCGTACTTTACTAAACGGGCTCAAGAAAATAGACATTCACTAAATGGTTCTGTGTCTAAATCTACATCTGTTTGGAAGTAACACGAATACTTGTAGAAAGTGCTGGAATGTAGAATTCAATCCCTTGGCCAGGTATTTTCTCTCTAATGTCTGGCAAATAAATAATGTTTACACCTCGCTGAAATCTGATCATAACGTGAGCTAGATGATTTCCTGAGGTGGCTGACTGATCCAGTCAATCTATTGATCACAATGCGTGCTGTGCACATTTCTACCTGTTTTGATGTAATGACATGTTAATGAAAAGTGTAAATGGGCCTAAAGTTGTTCTAGTTCCCACTTACGTCAAGCATGCTTGATCAAAAAAGGCAGATTTGATCAGATTTGACTTTTGGAGTCATGCACTGGCACTACAAAGCTAACATGGCAAGAAATGAATGAGCCCCCCAACTGTCACAGAAAAAAATAAGTGCCAAAATCAGCACCCCAGACCACATTGTTTGGTGAAGTAATGGACATATCAGTATCACATCAGGATTAAGGTGTTCTGGCTTTTGTTGCAAAATATGTTTTATTCCAGTTCCGAGTGAGACAGGGTTTTATGTTCACAGACTAAGCAAGGTAACTCTGGAGGATAACTCTGGAAAGGTCGTTTCATGTAGATCTGCAAGACAGTTTATTTCACATAAAGACTTCAGCATAATTGCTAAACATATTAACTGATTAGTCAAGCTTTATTTTACATAACAGACTGTACAAACATAACACAATGTGGTTTGAGCTAAATTAAAAATACTCAAAGTTTTTCAAGCGGCAAAATGAGGCAAGAAATATAAGGCTATAAGCCAGAAAATGAAAACATATCAAATATTAATACGTGGTTAGATGTCTCTATATTGTGTCACATATTGTATAATGTATACACACACACACACACACACACACACAAACAGACACACACTCAACCTTCAAAATTGAATAATTATTTGAAAAAAATATTCTACATTTGATTTAGTCATGGGCTCAGGCATGGAATTCCATCGCTGTTATTTACTTCTATTTTATATACACCTGGTTGAATACATTTTCCTTGTAGCTCAACACCACAAAAGACCCAGTGCTGTGTCTGAAATCAGTCTTTTTTTCACTCCTCACTGTTCATTGTATACTGTTGACTGCAAATATATATCACCATGACCATCACTAGAAAAAGCAGTCAGTGACCTGAATTCAGCCAACACATCACCATTAAAGTTACAATTCTAATTTTACATATGACTTACTTAGACCTAAAACCACAAGAACACAGAAGTACTTAATGTGGTTTTCTGTATTACATACACCTGTAAAAAGTACCTGTCTTGGCTTTAGTGGTCCTGAAACAACCCTGTTTAAATACAGTTAAAAGAATTTTGCACTGTGGTATGTAGTGTGCTTTGGCTGTACACTGACTTTATGATGCACTCTGGATAATGCTGTAGTATACTGTCCAGGGAATGGAATTTATCAAATGGGTATTTCGATAAAATTAAAAAATGGCTGTGCACCAAATAGTCCACTTTTTAGTGAATAGGGAATGAATTCGGCCACGGCACTGGTTTGAACTTTATTTGTGGAGTAGCTGCTTAAGCAATGACTAACAGACTGGTACATTCCACTGATGCAGGAGGAACATTTGCTGTACAAACTTTAGAAACGTTTGTCCATATGAGGAGCCTTAAATGAACAGACTGGTGGTTCCTGCTGTGGACTCCATGGACATTATGATCCTGGATGATGTTCAGATTTCTTTAGGTTCTCCGTAGTCATTGTACATCACAGACAGCGTTTGTTCATCGCAAGATTTGTGCAGCCCTTGAGCAAGCTCCATCCAGCTGAGGCTGAATGCCTTGGTGTCTGTATAACGGCACGCCAGGAATTTGAGTGACGCTCGGCGCAGGCCAATTTTGGGTTCCTGAAGAAGCCCTCGACACCAGCCACTGAGGTCATCAAGCTGCGACAGAATCAGGCCTGCTTTCCTGCCATCACACAGACAAAAATTGCATGAGGTAATTTAACGCAATATTCTTCACTCAAATCGCGAATAATTAGGCATTATTAAAAATTCTGAAGAGCAATAAATAGGAAAAAGAGTTTAATAGGAAACCCCAAAGCTACTAAATATGAAGGACAGTAGAGTCGGAAAGAACGGAAAGAAACAGATAAATTCTATTCTCATTTTCAACAGCGTCTTGAAGACGTGGATGAAATGCATATCTTAAGGGAGCAGAGGTTAAACTCCAGTGAAAGCTGGTGAAGTTTTCAAAGGGCATTTGGAGGGAACACGTTTGGAGTGGGCATGAACCCTCTTGAAAAAGGCAAGTGGCTGAAATGTGATAGCGAGGGCATGGAAAGAGTGTCTCATTCCACAGAAATGGCCTCATTTCATCTGTGTGCCAAAACCAGAAGCTCAACATTCTACAGTATAAATACTGAAACCCAAAGTGCCAGCGACCGACAAGGTTTCTGGGTAGACTCAGGAAAAAGGACATTTTTTGAAAGCACAGAGAGAGTGCTTTTGCTATTAAAACATAGCTTGTGCTGTGCAAACAGATCATGCTGAGTTTTGTCTGACTGTTTTTAATAGAGGAACTGTCCAGACAGATTCATATGACATCCTAATATTAACCTGTTTGTCTTCATTTCCAGAGGCCGGATAAAAACGAAGCTCCAAATTTTTTTTTTTTTACTTTTCTTTGGCTGCCACCTTACAGAATATTATGATAGAATTTTAATGATATCAGAATTGGTAGTATTTTGAATGAATAATATTCCTGTTTGGTAGAGAGATGTCATCTAGTCATTCTTCGGAATGTATTTATGTTTCTAATATCTTGCCACATTTCAGTGGTTACAGGAATCTGGATGTTTATTTGCTTAAGACAAAAACCCTGCGGTTTGTTATGCTTTAATTTTTCATGAAAGTATGTTTCGGTCTCCAAATAGCAACGGTTGTCACCATAAATCCCAGCATGTATGGAAGTGGAAAATGGCCTCTCATTTCCAAGGTACATTTTCAACCTCTTGCACTTTGCCAGGGCCCCTCTCTTTTTATTATTTCAATTCTGTTTCTTTTTCATATCCACTAGTCTGGTAGGAAACAATCAGCTGCGTTCCTCTGACACCCGTAGCTGCAAAACAGACTGACCCCAAACATGATACAAATCTTTCAGAGCTTGGCCCAACACATGTTACTGAGAGAATCTCTTCCTGCTGAAAGGTATGCAGTTATCTTCAAACTATTACATGCCACCGCGAGCTCCTGCCATTCAGTCCCTGCTTAAAGCTTGTGGAATAGAGTTCGTCTCCCTGCGGTGAGCTACAGTGGGCAAAAAGATCTCTAAAAACAGAAAGCCCACACCGGTGTCATGCTATTAGTTAAAAACAGCTCCATAGTGACGATGGAGAGGTGCTCAGTCGGAAAGACACATTCAGTGAGACGGTGCCTGGCTCCGAAATCACACAGTGTTGCATGATGTGCCTCAGGAGACTAGAACTCATCCGAAGGGAACTGTAACATACAGACGTGGTTCTTCTCACCACTCCTTCCATATTCTGTTCTCCTGCCAACATGGGTTTATATTTGAGCTCGGGTCAACTGGGTGACTATTATTCAGTATTATGATTAGCTGAAGAAAATGACTTTTAAATGGCCCATGCTGTTTGTGAGGGAAACCCAAGTGATTTAAAGACGTTCAAAACAAGGGAAGCAGGGCTGCATAGGGGAGTGTGTGCGACTGTGTAGAGATACATCTGGGGAGAACAAAGTAAATACACAGGATTTGTGAAAGCATAGACCGTTATATTTATTTATTAACTCACAATAATCAGCGGATCTTTGGTGTAAAGCGTAGTAAAAATGATGCATTGAAAAACCACATTGATTTGGGGATTTTGGGTTTATATTCATCACTGTCTTTTCGGAATGCTTGTTTATCATGGGGTGTGAAGCAACCTGTTGCGAAAGTTGTTTTTTTTTTCTTCATTATAGCCACATAGAAGCAAAAATATTAAACAAAGTAAACCCTTCCAACATGGAAATGATTAGAAAATTAACTTTTAATGCAGTACTGAGGACTTGAATTGTTGTACTAATTGTTCTTCTGCTCCTATTGTGCCTCTCCACAGTAATGTTTTAAGCACATAGCTGTGTTTATAAACCATTTACCCATAAAGCCTAAAATGTTAGGTTAAAAGCTGGAAATTTTATTTCTTGATGATGGAAAGGTTTCCCATTATGCTAGTGGGCGTACGTCACAGAGACCAATGATTAATGGGGTTTAATTACTTTGCACGTTTGCATTTTATTTGAATGACTTACACCAGCCATTTCGTTTAAATTCTGTATCTGGGATCTCGTGTTTACAATGAATATGTTGCAGAGTAAGTTGGTTGAATAAGTTGGATTTCCTCCTAGCTTTGTTAAGCAAAGAGTGAGAGAGACAGGAAGATAGGAAAAGAGGTCAAACCTGGGGCCAAGCTCATCCTCACAGCGCCAGGTGAACTCCCCAAAGCTTTCATAGCGCTGGTTGTAGTGGTAGAGGACGCGGTGCAGCGTGGGTGAACCCAAATCCATCAACATGTTGTAGGCTGTCTGCTGCTCCTTCCCACTTGTGTAGCCATTGAACAGGTTGTAAATTTTGTCTGCTATTTCTAAAAGAACAGATGTGGGAAGCATAAAAAAGGGAGACTTATGTGATTTATAGTTTCTAGTTCATTTATATATGCATAATCTTTAGTTCATATAAAATAAAAATTAATTTCTTTTCTGGTAGAGATAAACTGATTTTTGTTTTGGAACATACTTTTTATTTATATTTTATACTTTATTTATCTTTTTTTCGTTACTGAAACATCCAGCATGCTATCTGGTATGAGGCCACACAGGCGTGAGTAAACAGTGATTAGACCTGTGGCCAGGAGTTAAATCAGGATTTAGGATGTGGGGGCCTTGCTACTATCATTTGTGCCAAAATTGTGGAATTAATACTATTTATGTGTTATTACAGGAAGGACTCAACAGTGATATCGTGAAAAGGTGAAACAAGATGTTGATATCTGTGTTAAAGCCTCAATGGAACTTGACTACAATTTGCGGCTGATTTTTCACATATGCAGTGTTTAACTTCTCAATGTGGTTGATTTTAGTCAGGAGAGAGAACATAGGTTAAGAACTTAACCAAGAATTTAATCAAACAAGCTGAATATTTTGGATTGGAGGTTGTGGTTAAGGTGTGAGCTGCAAGGGTTACCCGTAAATTTGTGGCATAAAATGATCAAATATATTTCTGGTATTTTATGGGACATGTGAATAAATGATAGGGTAAAAAATACACAAACACCTATTGCCTTAAAAAAGCAATGTGAAAATTGTCATTATTATCTATAGGCTGCGATAGACTGGTATCCCTGTCCAGGGTGTCAGAGTCTCCTGCGATAGTCTCCAGGTTTCCGACGACCCAGCAGCATAGAGAATGGATGGATACATGGATGGACAGATGGATAGATGGATAATCTACAGGGATGTTCGTGTAGCTTCTAGCTGTCTGTCAGTGTGATTAAAACATTGAATATAGTTCAATGCCTTTCACCTACAGTGTATTAAAAATGCTGAATATTTCTATCTAATTGTTGTAACATAGCTTTTGTTCACTTGTTCCACCAAAGGTTCTGCTTTCCTTTGTGCTTAAGACCATTAGGTCTTAAGACTCTACAAATAAAACTTTGTCAAGGAATTATAGATGAAGATGAAGGTTACCTTGTGCTTTCACATCGTCCACTGCAGGGCAGGGAGTTTTGATGGTGACCTCACTGGGGCTGGAGCGCCTGCCTGTGTTATCCACGGCCCAAAGTCTGAACCTGCAAAGAGACATATGGCCACTTTTATTACAGCTTGTGAGAAAAAAAACAAAACAAACAACAAAAACCCACACACATACACATCCTTACATAGTACACATTCAGCACTAATCTCTTTGCGGTGTCCTTCTCCACCTATCAGTTCACCATGTATTAGATTTCACAACATTATGGCAACCATGAAACAATACACACACACACCCTTGCCCTTAAACAACTACACATTAGACATATTTTTATTTAAGCCTGACAGAAAACAATCATTTCCTATAATTAACAAATGACACTAAATTCTGCTGCATGGTTCGAATGGCAAGGGGTAAAAACTGTCCAGACAATTAGAAATCTTTTTTTTGTATTTGTGGAGGTTGGAGATAACAGAGCACACCCCTGAGTGTGAACAAGATCATCACTCAGCAGAATCAGACACAGCAGATTAGCATGGCAACCCTAGAGGAAGTGAGTCCTGGTTGTTAAAATTAGGTTGAATTATATCTCCATCTAGTGGATGGCAATATAAACAACTAGCACCTGTGACAGCACAGTGTGGGTGCGTGTGGGTATGGTGTGCTGCGATGTATACACCATTAGAACAACAAGCCAGAGCCTGGAGAACAGGAGAAGGAGCCTCATAAGCCAGACAGGAAAGTTGTGGCATGATGGAGTTTTCAGGATGGATTGTTTGTATCATTTAAATAGAAGGGTACCATGAACAACACACCTTTTTTTATTTAGGCTGTATTTAGTTGTGCTTAGATTTTCTAAGCTAGCTCAAGTGGTTTTCTATGTATACAGTGTACAGAACACATGTTTCCTAGTGAACTCATAACGCAAGCCACAACTAACAACACAATGCTTAATCAGACACACAAGCTAAACACCACATTTAGCTTCTACCCATTTTTTTACTGCTAAATAACAATATAATAACTAAAATACATATTATTGCCTGTCCTTAAAATAACTTTTATCTTTCTACCTTTCTCACATGATTCATTTACAAACTACTGCACAAACAAAATGTTATTATTTCCGTAAATAGCACAGCTTCATGTAAACTAGTATGGAATGTCTGGTTTACAAACTAATACAGGTTAGTATAATCTGCTATCTAAGATGCAGGGATAAATTCATAGCTGAACTTCACTATTTCAGAATGAACTTTACTGGAATAGTGTCATTAAAGACACATACCAGCACAGCTCCACTCACTTCTAACACCTCATCTCACTTTGTCTCTTCACTTGCTTCTGAGAGGCAAAGGAGCACTACCTCATCCTCTCCATCACCATACACAGTCCATACTCCCAAGTGTGGTAGTTAAAAAACTTTACACACACACGCACACACACACACACACAGACATACACACACAGTGATGCTGCATCATGTTGTTGAGACAGCACCTCTGGCAACATCTGCACAGGAAAGTTTGCACTCCTTCATTTGCCCTTCACTCAGGACTTCTGAAGCACACTCAACTTTCAATTCCTGTTTCTGCTATCACCATTAAGCTCTCCTTACAATGTGCTTTTAAGCTATTCCAAAGCCTGAACCGCTTCCCCAGCTGTCTGAAAGCTTTAACTGTGGCCTGATTCAAGGTATGCTTCTGCCTCAGTACACAAAATAAACATATATGCCCATAAAATCATGCAGGATTGTACATGTGCACAAGTATATGTTCCTCACATGCCTACATTTTTATAGTGCATATTGCAAGATCTGTATTCATTTGTTTGCTGTTAAGAGAAGTGCCTGTTTGTTTCCTAATTCATGCAGAGCACATGATCAGAAAGCAAGCTCAGAGTCATAAGAGAGCAAACAAAGCCTAAGTAAAGTGTACCAATACGAGTGGGGGCACATTGATGTTACAGGTGTAGTTAAAGGTGATGATATTTGCATTAAAAGGCACTTGGAATAGTGAACCACCATAACATCACTACAAAATATTTACCTCTGAACTCCAACTCAGCCATATAATCAGAGCCCTGCCTCCCAGAATCTCCATTCACACACTTCCCTAGCTAGCCAAACTTACACAAGGCTAATAGCTAACTAGATTCAAAGTTAGATATTGAGCTCTAGTTATCATAAACACAACCTAGTTTCATAATAATCTACCAGTCACAGTGACTAATTTTCAGCACAGTGTACTTACTCTGTGTTTGTTAGCTAGCTTCACAATTAGCAAAAAAGTCTGTTGCATCATTGCTGCAATGTAAACTAACAAGTACTAGCTTGACTAGCTAACTGGGTGTGAGTGAAAGGCCATTTTTGGAGGCACCATCACTGATGAGAAAAAGTATATGACTTGTGGACTGAGCTACGAACTGCCACCTCAAAGAGTACAAGCAATCACTTTTACACAGGAGAATGTTATATGTGGATTAAATGTATGCAGCAGTTATAGCAGGGTTTTAAATTTCACTGTCTAACAGAAATTTCATTTAAGCTAGTGTTTACCTTTACCTGACATTTTTTATAGTAACATTTGTTTGCAGATTAAGACCAGTGCATTGACAATATGTATGTATGTATGTATATATGTATACTACTCAAAAAAATGAAAGGAACACTTTGAAAACACATCAGATCTCAATGGGGAAAAATATCATGCTGGATATCTGTACTGATATGGACTGGATAATGTGTTAGGAACGAAAGGATGCCACATCGTTTGATGTAAATGAAAATTATCAACCAACAGAGGGCTGAATTCAAACCCTGAAAATCAAAGTGAAAAAAATGATGCAGCAGGATAGTCCATTTTGCTGAAATTTCATTGCAGCAACTCAAAATGGTACTCAGTAGCTTGTATGGCCCCCACGTGCTTGTATGCATGTCTGACAACGTCATGCTCCTAATGAGACGACGGATGGTGTCCTGGGGTATTTCCTCCCAGAATTGGACCAGGGCATCACTGAGCTCCTGGACAGTCTGAGGTGCAACCTGGCGGAGTCGGATGGACCGAAACATAATGTCCCAGAGGTGTTCTAGTGGATTAAGGTCAGGCAAGTGTGGGGGCCATTCAATGGTATCAGTTCCTTCATTCTCCTGGAACTGCCTGCATACTCTTGCCACATGAGGCCGGACACTGCCGTGTACCAGGAGGAACCCAGGACCCACTGGACCAGCGTAGGGTCTGACAATGGGTCCAAGGATTTCATCCCGATGCCTAATGGCATTCAGGGTGCCATTGTCTAGCAGATACCGGTCCTGCTGATGGGTTAAGGACCTTCTACGGCCCTGTCCAGCTCTCCTAGAGTAACTGCCTGTCTCCTGGAATCTCCTCTGCTACTTAAATGACCAGATCAATATCCCAGTTGTTTAATTGACTTGATGCTATACTCTGATTACAAAGTTTTCCCTTAATTTTTTGAGCAGTGTATATATGATGACTTATAAAACCACCCAATTCAATTAATACTGCTGTCAGTGTCAGTTTTGCAATGACAGGAAGCAAACAGCACTCACATGTAGGCGGTGTCAGGCTCCAGGCAGCGTATGATCATAGAGATGGAAGTGAGTGGATCTGGGATTTCTCCCAGCATCACACACGGAGATTTGGCCCCAGACAGAATGTCGTCCACAAAGCTCAGCATGGTCTCTAGAATGAGAGCAAAAAATGGTTAAATGAAATGCATGCAAGCTTGCACATGCACAACTAAGTTATAATTTATTTATCTAATTTTAAGTTAAAAAAAAGCTGTACACTAAAATTTTAATGTCAGTTTGTTGATTGTCAAATATGATTAATGATGCTTGTATAAGGCCACACAGCTTCCAGTATGCTCTGTGTTTGTGGACCTGACAAGACACATGTTTTGGTGGTTTGGTAAGTTAATGTCTTTTTCCAGTGGTTAGCTTTCAAATACATCCATCCTCCTTGTACATTTTAACCTTCTAACACTTCAAACGAAAGCATTTCCATAACTGAAAAAGACAGCATGACTCTCAGCCCCATCAGCATTTAAAAGGCAACACTATCCAAAGAAGTGTTTCCCCACAACGTTCACGCTTTAATGTAAAGAGCACAGAGAAACCTTCTAGGAATGGAGACTTGTTGGCTCTGGTATTTATATAGCTATAGGTCAGGATGTGTTCTTAGTTTTCAAACAACTTTGGCTCCTCAGATTTCCTGAAAACACCAAAATAAAGAGTCTTCACAGTCTTATGAGTCTTATTATAAAGCCAAGTTGGAGACTGTTTGTCCAGCTGGTTTGCTAGCGTCATAGAATATGACACGGGGGCTCCGGTGTGTCTTTCTTGCAAGAGGAAAACCCATCCTGCGGACTCAGGGGAAACCTTTAAAAAGGTGATGGTGTCTTGCAGCCAAAACCCCTGTAGGCCTCCAGCTCTGAAAAACCACAGGAGTCCCGGGCATACTGAAAACAGATGGCCAGTGCCAGGATAAACCTGAGAGAGGAAAAGGTGGCTGCATGTGTACATACACACTGTCTACCTGACAGGCTACCTGCATGTAGCCTAGTGTGGGGACCCATGCCACTAATAAAAAGTCGAAAATAATTCATTCATTCATGTCACCCACAGAGGGGACATAACACCATAGCCACTAGCATATGAAAATACATTAAGAATTGTACTGCCATGCTGTAATAATCCTGCTTGCTTTTTGTGATTCTTTTACTAACAATACCTACTAAAGTCTGAAGCAGATATCTACTGCATCCTACAAATTTTGCACGAATATAACGAGTTTAATTGCATGTTTAAAAAAAATAAAACTATAAAGTAAAGTAAAAAATCTCTCTGAGGGTGCTTTTAAACTGGAAAATTTATAGTGTTTTGGTTAAAGAACATACAAGCAGCATCATGAGGAAAAGAGGTTTTTAAAAAACATGAAAGAAAATAAATAAATAGACAAATTAACAAATGAATAAATAACCACCAAGCTACCACTGGTTTCTGATTTAAATGGGAGAAGCTTTACAGGAGAACTGCAATTCACCAACTGTCTCTACTGAAACTGGGCAATTAAAGATTGTTCATTACCATAGATCTCTTGCCAGTTAAAACCAGTCTGACCATTCTCCTCTGACCTTTCTCATTACTAAGGTGTTCCCACCCACAGAGCTGCTGCTCACTGGCCTGGATTTGTTTTATTCTAGATATGCTAATATTTGAAATAATCAAACCAGCTTGCCTGGAACCAACAACCATACTGTGTTCAAAGACACTGGGAATACACTTCCCTCCATTGTGGTGGCTCAAGTGGTTAAGGCTCTGGGTCATTAACTGGAAGATTGGGAGTTCAAGCCCCAGCACCACCAAGTTGCCACTGTTGGGCCCTTAAGCAAGTCCCTTAACCCTCTCTGCCCCAGGGGCCATGTATCATGGCTGACCCTGCGCTCTGACCCCAACCTCCAAGGCTGGGATATGCGAAGAAAGAATTTCACTGTGCAGTAATGTATATGTGACAAATAAAGGCTGGTTCAGTTCTGTTTGATATGAACATTAACTGAAGCTCTGGAACTTGTATATACATTTTACACATGACAATGCTGCCACATGATTGGCCAGTTGTCCCACAGACATGATGAATTTTAGCCATTTCTGTCTTCAGCCTCACTTGATACCAGTCTTTTGACATTTAATCCAACTGAAAATTCTTGATCCAACGGGATATGTCTCCACTTGTTCTGTTCCAGAAAAAAAAACACCACAGCAAGCCAATATCACCCCCCACTGAACTTTCGTAACTCATAACTGTTTATGTCATGTGTTCAAATTAAGTTGAACACACACATTAAAAATGGGCTCAGGTTACATGATCCACAATTCATAAATACACAGTTTGCTCAGACACATGGGCAAATCATTGAATACAACAGCTGTGCCAAGCATTCTCTGAATTCAGTTCCAGCTTCAGATCTCCTGCTTCACAATAACATGATGCTTTTGAGCAAGTAAATTGTTTTCTTAAGTCCACAGCAGAATGCCTTTTGTACTAATTATGTTACGCAATGCACAGTCTTGGACTAACATGAATCTGAAGCAAAGAAAAACATATTGCCTAATATAACACTGTGCAAGAACATTAAGATGTACTGGTCTGGGAGTGAGATGGACCAGAAGGGATCGAAATATTAATATTACCAGCAGGCAGGAGTCAAACACATAAAGTCAGGGTTAATACAGGCAAATCAAATGATCACCATTATAAAAATGACCAAAACGTTCTGCATTGAGAACTAGAGACAATCATCAATTCATCAATATGATCTAGAAAAGACAGCTTTAGAATGATTATATACAGTCAGGTCCATTCTGCAAAAGCACAATGGAGTTGAAATGAAGTGCAGACTCACACCTTTAATTCAAGGAGTTTACACAAAGATATATCAGTTTAGAAATCTCATTTTTTACATAGTCCCTCTATATTCACAGGCTCAAAAGTAAATAGATAATTATAACTATAAGAAAAATATTTAATATTTGGATACAAATCATTTGCAGTTAATGACAGCCTATCGTTTGGAACCCATGAGCATTGCCTTGCTGCTTGTTTATTGGTTTTTCCTTCACTTTTTTCTTCAGTAAAAGAGAAGCATGCTCAATTGGGTAGAGGTTAGGTTACTGACATAGCCATTAAAGATCATTACATTTCTTTGCTTTAAGAAGCTCTCAGGTATGTTCTGACTTCTTATCCATCTGCTTACTTGTTATCCATCTGCTGCACAATCCTCTCACTTTTGCAGCATGTGACTAAATCTGAGCTGAAGGTTTAGATACTACTGGCAGCCATACATACCCATGCTGCCATAACACTGCCTCCAACACATTTAACAGATGATATGATATGCTTTGTTTCATTTGTTTCATGAGCTCTTCCTTTCTTTTGCCATACTATTCCTATCATTCAATCAATCTAGGGTTCATCTGTCCAAAAAATCTTGTTCCAGCACTGGGCAGACATTAGATGTTTTCTAGCAAAGTGTAATCTGTCCTTCCTGTTCTTGAATGTTACCAGTAGTTTGCATCTTGAGGTTAAACCACATTATTTATATTCATGAAGGGGTCTTTTGATTCTAGACTTTGACAGTGATGCACAAAGTTCTTCGAGAGTGTTCTTCACTTGACAACATGTTGTGAAGGAGCTTTTCTTTACCAAGTAATGAAATCTGCGATTGTCCAATTTATTTATTTTAAGCGGTCTTCCAAGTGTTTGGTGTTGCTGAGCTTGTCAGTGCATTTCTTTTTTTAAGAATACACCAAATTGTTGATTTAGCTACTCCTAACATTTCTGCTATTTTTTCAGCCTAATGATGGCCACCTTCACTTGAACCTCTTCGGACTGCATATTGAGAGTTCCCATTTACTGTTACCAGATACAAATTCAGCACAACTCTAAACATTTAATCTCCTTTATTTTTCATAAAACATAATGAGAAAACAGACCACATCTGGCCATGAAACAGTGCAGCAGTCAATTGTCCAATTACTTTTGAGGCTGTAAAAATGGCTACAATCCTTAATCAGTTGATGCAATATTTTTGTTCAACACCTTCTGTTAAAACTGAAGTGTCTACACTTAAATCACATCTTAATTGCTTGAATTTAAATCCATTGTGGTGGTGTACAGAGGCAAAATTATTAAAACTGTGTCACTGTCCTGGTACTTGTAATTATAACTGTAAATACACAAAACTTCAGATCTTGATCTTGAATAGAAGCTGTTACATAAACACTGTAAAAGTTGCCATGTATAAGGAAAAGGTAGATAAATATTAAGAACAGGTATTTATGCAGAGTGTTTCGTGTCAGTAGAACACAACCAGCATGGACGTGACAGCAGCATTCAAGACAGAGAGGAAGTCGGGGATTCTGCATTAGTCTTGATTGGATTAAGCTCTGTACA
Organism: Hemibagrus wyckioides; assembly: GCF_019097595.1. Classification (NCBI taxonomy): domain Eukaryota; kingdom Metazoa; phylum Chordata; class Actinopteri; order Siluriformes; family Bagridae; genus Hemibagrus; species Hemibagrus wyckioides. The sequence continues at coordinate 7,248,354 of NC_080716.1, forward strand.
TTTTCACATTTTCCCATGATTCTTCCTGCATTAAAATGTTAATGAATAACAGTTGAGAGATAGGAAGGAAGAGAAATAAAGCAAGTAAACCTGAGGACACACACATAGAAGTTCTTTTGTTCTTTTTAAACAGGTACACATTTCATCCTGAACGCCAAATTCCACACACATCACAGGAGCAACTCCTTGTCCAAAGTACTGGCAGTTTTACCCATTCCATTAAAGCAGCAACTCGCAGTACCAGCAGACTTGGCAGCAGCACTGAGACTCAACAAATAACATCTGGTCCTCCTTGTCTACTCTGATGAGCAAACAGCAAGGAGATGGATAACAGCAGTTTGTAGTGCATCAACTTTTGGCACTACCTCAGAAAAAAAAAGATTAACAGATTCAATCTCCCACATGAAAAGAATAGTGTTTTTCAGGGGAAAATAGGACATAAAATGCTAATTGTAGCTGATGAGGGGGTGTCAGCACTAAGTTGTGTTTACTTGGATGGGAGTGGAATGAACACTTCAATCTGCTTTCACTTTAGTGCAAGGAGAGTTTAATATGGAAGCTGCACTTGCTATCTACGTCATAGTGTTGTTAAGGGGTCAGTTTTGTATTGTTCTGATTAACTTTGATTAGACTATGATAAATGCACATTTCTGAAGGCACTCTAGAACTTCATATTTGACACGGATGTGAGGGTGAGGAAAAGGTGAACAAATGCCTAGACAACAAAGTTTAATCGACTCCACACACACAACATAAGGTAGACAAGCTGATACACACACACAACACACACACACACACATATATATATATATATATATATATATATATATATATATATATATATATATATATATATATATATATATATATATATATATATGTATATATGTATATATACACCTCTTCTACACCTTTAACTTCACCATTGATACAGAAAACTACCTAGCATCTGATTGGTACAATAATACAATAGTGTACTGATGCAACTGTGCATCACTGTTTTAGCACCACAAAGATAATCAGTGCTATCGCACTACAGAATGTGTATGGAATGCTAGCAGAATTCCACAAACATATTTTCATGCCTCTGAATCACAAATTGAATTAAAAACAAACAAAAAAACCCATCAAGGAATGCACCTTTAACCATAGGCCAAGACCAGATGTTCCTGACCAAAATGGGCATCTGCTGTCTGGGCCACACTTGAAGGGCAGGAAACATGAAAACATCTGTGTAGGCTTTAAAATGAAAGTGAGAGCAAAGTCAGTTCCCATAGCGCAGTCTGCTCTATGGCCAAACACACTTCATTAAATTTACAGATCATAACATGTCTGCCTCAATAAAGATGCTGGCGACCTCTGCTTCCACTGACAAAAGGAGACTTTTGTTTTCACAGTGTTAAAAAAAAAATCTGCAGGTTGCTGGCCCTTTTCCTCAGGTGTAAAGCTATTGTGTACACATTACGCATTTATAATATCTATGGTTTGTCTTGTCTCTTCCCTGCATTAAATGTTCATATCCTCTGCTCATATATATATATATATATATATATATATATATATATATATATATGACTATACAGACATGTATGCATGTGTGTGTATACGTGAGCAGTGTCAGCATTTGCACTGTACCTGCTCTGCTAGAGATAATTCATCTGGGCATATGGTCCAACTGAGACATTCCTCAGCAATGAAACGCTGTCTTTCCCCTTTTCACCCACACCTTCCCTTTTTCCAGGATTCCCATTCCTGCAGAATCATGCCACTTTTCGGGGAGAAAAAAGGCAGACACCCAGGCCTAAGACCCATGGGTAATCTGCTTGCAGTCAGAGTGTCACGTTCCAGTGACTGCTGGATAAACGGCACGATCAAAGCCCTGGGTGTATTTCTTTCATCAGCCAAGAAGCTGAGAGCAGACTTCCCACTAACATGGTCCATACCTTTGCACAATGTCGAAAGAACAAAAAAAAGATACAGAAGAGGAATGCAAGAGAACTCTATGAGGTCACATTGTGTGCCTGAATCCCATTAAGTGCTCGATTAGTGCACAAATAGCAGCTGTCAAAGACATCCGGCCTCTGCACCTCAGATGTGATACTGCTTCCATCTACTTTAATTTTCAACTTTCTTCATGGTCTAAGCCTCTACTTCAGGGCTGTGCAAAAACTCCAAAGCCCAGGTCAAGCCTCTGCTAGACACGCACATGCAATAGCACTGCCGTGAGTTCTGATTATCCTGAGCTTGTTAAGATAATCTCCAAAGTAACAGCGCCATTATGCAATGAACAAAAGTGCAACAGAAGGTTCAATACAGAAGACCGGAATCTGTTCCCCCCACTGCAGCAGATAACGAGAAAGCGTTTTACAATGGAAATGGTTTCCATGATTAGGCTTCATACGGTTCTCATGAGTGTGCAGAAACAGGATAAGCTTTTTTTTCCTAATCAGTATTTCAATTTGTGAACTTTTCTGAAGTTTCTAGAAAATGCTATAAAGATATTACTCATGACTCAACATACAGTCAGAAATGTAGCACATAACAGTTACGGTTCTTTGTGTTTTAAAGGCATTAAATTCACATTTCAGAACAAATATTAATACATGCAACAAAGTTACATTTATTTCATATGATCATACGTACTAAACCATGCTAAGAATTCATTTGTGTTTAAGGCACCCAATTTCAGCTGAACATACAGTAAATATGCTGAAGGATGGACAACAGATTAAGTGCTCCATATTCCTTAAACTGAACAGAAAGGAGCAGAGAATGTACAGAACTGGATTTATCTACTGGAGTTAGCTTTTTGACTAAAACCAAGATTACAGCTAGAGAACTGAATATGTCGGGCATGCAGACAAAAGTGAAGCAGAGATCAATAAAGCACATCAGTTTAAAACCAGATTATTTGGGCACCACACATTACAACGAAGGATATGCTTCTAGAAGAGTAAGCAGTTTGCAATGATGAAAATGGAGAAATCAATAACCCCCCACCCAAAAATCACATGAAGTCAGAAAAGGAATGTCTCTCTCATCAGGCAGGTAAGCCCATGAACCCAGAAAAAATAATAAAGGTTTACATGAATTCGATTCATTTCATTGATTTGATGTTGATAATTCATCACAAAACTGACTGGAATTTTGGACTTTAATAAAGACGATGTCATGATCAAGTCTGATACATATATTATTATTTTAATATTAGTAAGCTATTTTGATTAGTACTTTATTTGGTTTACATAATTCTGATTTGTATCCACATATTTGACAGGCCATGCTGTTATAAGAAAATAATCATGAACCACAACAATGATTACAAGTGGCTATAACTATTACAATCATTGTACTTTATAAACATTTACAGATATTTTTTAATAGATGGAAAAGCTTGCAGCTAGAAATACTGGCAGAACGGTGCTGTTATAGACCAATCTGAATCTGGCATTTAAGAGCGCTGTGGTATTAAAGAAAAAAAAAAATCATAATGTAGTGAGAAACTCCCAAACATACGTCACACTTATCCCATAGGTTCATGAAAAAAGGAAAAATGGAAAATGTTTTATTATAAATCCGAATAAAATTCACTTGTAGAGGAAACGAAAGCCAAAACCCTTCAATTTAATTCACAGCTGAAAGTCAAATCCAATAAGGCTTGTCAAAAACCTCAAAGAAAGTTATCTCTAAGGACGTTATCAAGACAATCGCAAGTACGTCAAGGCACATATGTGCATGCTTAGAAAAAAGGTTTCATCTAGCACTCTGGATTCTTTTTTTGTGCTTTAGTAGTTTGAATTCTACAACAGATTATTTCCCTTTTAGGGAAAAAGCCTGAAAAACTACAGTCATCTGAAATTTTCTCAGATGTAATTTGAGAGAATTTACCGCAATGTATGCTCTGCTGAAACTGGAAGTAGTAAAGACAAAACACATTTTTTTTTAATGTACAGTTTAGAAGACATTAATATGCACAAAAATGATCAAATTTCACTTTACCTCCCTAATAGTCACATATTCTCACACGGTTCTTAATGTATAAAACACCATAGAGTCTTTACAAACAATAAGGTCTTATGTCTCTAATTAAAGAACACACACACACACACACACACACACACATTCTGGCTCTCTGTACAGCTGAGCTCATAGAATAGCACCTCTTCATTTATCATGTTTCACAATCCCACATTTGGGCTTGATATAATGTTATGTTCTTTTCTTTTATAGCTGCCTTCATGTCTGACATCCAACTTAGATGGCTTAATCCCAATAACTACAGGGAAACAATGTATATGGCTCTAAAGTCAAGGAGGTATCCAGACCAGATATGAAAGCCAAGACATACATGCTTCAAAAGGACCATGGGATAGGTGTGCTAACCTTACTTGAAACAAACAAACAAACAAACAAAAAAACACCAATAAAAATAAGTGTTTGGAAACTGAGAAGGGCAGCATTAGTCTCCTGCTTTTGGAAAACTCGTGTCCCATTCCCATACGCTACAGCCATTTATAATAATGTATAAATGAGATGTCTACATTCAGCCATAACAAAGCTCTTCAGCAGCCAGTATGTGCAGATTAATCCTAACCATAAAAATGGCAAGAGTGAGACAAACACCTTACCTGATATTGGAATTTAGAAAACAGATTCTGCTAAAAAGCTTCATGAACTTAACATTATGCCAAACATTTAAAAACTAGGTGATGGTTTTCCTGTCTTCTACGTGGAACTCCAGCTGCACCCACTGTAGCCTCAGATTCATGTTCTTGGCTGAGTAGAACTTGCTGTGGTCTTCTGCTGTTGAAGTCCAGCTGCCTCAAAGCTTGATGTTTGTACTTTCTGAAATGCTTTTCTTCTCACCATGGTTGTAAAGAGCGGTTAGGAAGTCAACACAACCTTCCTGTCAGCTAGAACCAGTCTGGCTATTCTTCCCTGACCTCTTTCATTATGGCGTGTGTGTGTGTGTGTTAGACACTTCCACCCATAGAAGGAAGCATCACTGCAAATCACTACAAATTTATTTTGACTAATCATCTTTATAAGATCTCAGCCAAATGAACTCCTTTGGCATATTCTGATGGATAACACCACCATCATCAAAACAATACCTGATATAATGTCCATCACTAGAATAGTGTTCATTCCTTTAATAGAAACAGAGGCTTGCGTAATCTTTGGCAAGGTTCACACCAAGGTAATGTACAAGGTAATTCACTTTATGCCACTTTTTTCACTTTAATTTAGGTTACATCATTATAAATTGAGTAAGAGCTAGACTCGATCACTAGACTGTAGATGCCATACTCATTATTCTTTCACAGATGTTGAGCACAACCTAGTGGTCAGAGCAAATAAGCACAGGCTGCACATCGAGACACAATTTTCATCATTGTATGCCAAGATGATTACCTATTGTTCCAGTAAATTAGGATAAATTACATCAAAATTCAGTGTTAAACATCTTGGCACACATTCCGACAGTATCTCACTCTGAAGAATGTAGGAATAAATTACATTTGACTTGCCTGTTTCAACTTTTGTATGGTCAGTCCTCTCAGTGATTTTCTCCTGGCTGATGAGGTAATCCACAATCCGCACACCAATCGGTGGTTCTGCATGATTCCATTCCAAAGTAACCAGTGAGCTGCTGGGTTCATATGAGTGGGACAGCTTTAGCCTGAGCAAAAAAAGTAAATAGGTCATCTACTGTCATTACACTGAATTTATATAGATCTGTAAAGCTTCTTTCTGATGATGTCTACTGTTAACAGTGCTATACCAATTAAACTGATGGATAGTAACATGAAATTAGCACATAATAAAATAAAGTGGATATTACATTTCAGAAAAGTGTCTGTGGTCTGATGGTTTTGAAGCTGGAACCCAAATCTCTCTCTCTCTCTGTGTAAAGTATATTTACAGAGCACAGAGTTCTTCTTGATCACAAACTCATAACTCTGTGTTTGTGTGCCTTAGACACGTGTTTGCATGCTTACATGGGCTGAGAAAGTGGGGCACACGTTGGCAGTCCATCAGCACCAAAGGCACTGGAGTCACAGCGACACCAGTCATCGATGACATCGCCTTTCCCTGAGCACCACAACATGCTCATCATAGCTTCCTGCAGAGACTGCCAAAGCCAAAGACAACATGTGATGAAGCCAGTTTTTTTCCCTTGCTGCATTACCTCTAGGAAGAAAACAGCTAACAACAATAAACAAAACTACTGTTGTGCTGTTAAATGAGTACTTCTTTATATAATACTTAATCATCAGCATTGACATTATATCAACAGAAACTGTACAAGAATTGTTGATCGTTGATGTTTTACTGGATATATTGATACTATATTGTCAAAGAAAAGCTTTTGTGATTCCTCCCCAAACTGTTGCCACAAAGTTAGAATCATTCAATTGTCTAGAATATTTCTGTATGGTATGTCCTTATGATTTCCTTTCACTGAAACTAAGAAACCCAAACCTATTCCAGCATGACAGTGAAGACATGGTTTGTCAAGATTGCATAAATTTAGTGTCCTGCACAGAGCCGTGATCTCAACAGAGCCCTGCTGAACCGCTGTGGGATGAACTGGAACACCAAATTTGTGCCAGGCATTCCTGCTGGACATCAGGTTGTGCTCTTGTGGCTGATTAGACAAGTCTTCACAACTGATGTCCAAAATCTAGTGGAAAGCCTTCTGAGAAGATTATTATAACAGCAATGGCAGAGGCAACTCCATATCAATGCCCATGGGTTTTTCACATACATACTGTATATTGCCATATAGTGTAACAAACACAGAATCTGGAAAGTTTCAGAAGGACATCTGACCGCCAGGTGGTTACAAACCATCACAACCAAGCAGGTAAAACAATATCTTTATCCAGTGTATATTTTGAGTAGCTTGTAGAGCTTAACATATCTGGCAAAGGGACTAAACTAAACTTAACCAAAATTTTACAATTCATCCCCATCAGAAACAATGAATATTTAAACATTAACTAAAACAGGGGTTTTAACAGGGCCCCTATAAATGGAAAATAAATTCCACCGAACCCCTTAGTACTCTCAGATTTATTTTATGAACATTATCCAACTGTCCAAATATTAAGCTCATTATTTAAATGTGTGCAATAATAGTTATTGGAGCCAAGGAACTTTTTATTCCTGAACTTTCCACTCACAGAACATTATTTTTTATTAAACTTTTGATTAAATTTAAGCTGACATTATTTATAGGCCTATCCCACTTTAAAAACCCTAGATCTAAAATAACCTGACTAGACAGAAACAAAACACATCATCCCATGACCCTGTGTCTTTCAGTGCATAATACACGAAGATTCTTAAAACACTAAGATTAATATCATTAACATATGACAATGAAATTTAAAAGAAAATAAGGTTTTTCCCCAACTTCACTGGCCAGCTTTTCCTCCTCACCCCTATCAGAATGCTAACCCATGTTTCCTCAGACTTTCAACATGTCTATTCAAACTTCAACGATAACACTGGGCAGCGCAACACCTTTGACGGTAAGAGCTATTTGCTGCATATATGAGCTCATAAACATCTGCAATTGAGAACATTGCTGTGAGTGACGGGGTGAGAAAAATGCAATCTCTCCCTGCTCTATAAGACTCCCAGCAGGATCGACTGTGACAGTATCAGAATTTGATTTCCTAAAGATTGGGGTGAACATTTTTCTGTTGTGCCACGCAAGAGTCCCAGAATGCTAATTTTATAGAAGTATCTAACGATGAGAACCACAGTGCGCAAACCAAAGGGGAATCTATGGGAAATTCCTTAGGATAATGGCAAAGAGGAAGAAACTAACACTCAGCAGAAAGAACAGAAAGATCCTGCTTTGGCCAATATTGAACATTATGTTTTTATATTAAATAGCCAAATAGCATACATAAAAGAATATCTATATTATTAAATCATTTTTTATTCATAAAAAAAATTCTAGCTTAAATAAAATGTTAATACTTAATGATAACAAACGCAATAAATAGAAAACTACAAGAATCTTTGAAAAATAGGAAAACATTCTATACAAATTGAGTTACATATGCAATTAGTGCTATTCTGTGCTTCGAGATACTGTGCAGTTTTATTTTAACACACAATTATTTTTTTCAAACATAATCAGGGAAACTGTTTCATCATAAATCTTTCTGAAATTATTGGTACCACATTGGAATAACAGCACAACCTGTATAGTGTGCAGATGCTTCAGCTAGCAGGATCATACAACACTCTTTTCTATATATTTTCACTGATATAGTTCACTGATACCTTTGGCCGCAGTTATAGCCATGAAAGTTGTCGTCAAAAGTACACTTACATGCTCATCATCTGAAGGTTCAAGTGGGATATTTTGCACAATTTACTTAACATTATGGCCTGGTCTATTCTGCTTGGAGGTCTGAGACAGTCTGTGCACTCACGACAATTGTAACAGGTTTTATACACTGCATCAAATTTGCTTGCAGTTTTGTTCCCTCTGTGGTTAATGTAAAACAGCACTATGGTGTTGTCAGCCTGCGCTAACGTGTGACCCCTTTAGGTTCCTAAAAATGGTGCAGTGCTAGCCACACATTCTTCATTGTTCAGGATTTATTTTACTTCACCCCTCTGTGATGACAATTATTTTTAATTCCTTCACTGCAGAGAGAATATCTAAGGGTATGTCCCGAAGGAGAGAACATGAGCAACAGAAATTATGATTTCTTTTTTAAAATGACAAAGTGTTAGCATAAAAAAATCTTTTTTGTTTTTTACAATTTAGACTTTTCTTATGAACTTTAATTAACTTCACTTGTACCCAAAGTCTAGACCCAGCCGAGCAAGGAAAGGAAGTCTCAGTGCTTCGAGAAATGAAGTACTTGCAGAATCCTCTCAGGTTCACTTCCTTGCTACACGCTCATGAGTATCTTTGTGTCCACATCCATGGCACCTTGTGCTTGCTGATATCGCTCTCTATGCTTGGGTCACTCACCATCACACTCTCCATTAAAGATACTGTAGCTGTAGCCTGAGCTTTATGAAGTGAGCAGATTGTTTTTATATTTTTTTAAAAAGGTTATATAACCTAGGCTATTGAAGATAACAGGACGATTTTTATAGACTAGGCTGTGTCCCACCATCCATGCACTTTCATCTGCACAGCCATGTTTTAATGGGCAGAAGTTTTAAATAACTGAGACTCTCACCATGGAGTCTCAGTTATTTAAAAGCACTGGGTACAGACATAAACAGGAGTGTTATAGTACATTAGTGTGACAAAAGATATATCTATAAATATATTTAAAATGGTAATAAATAATAAAGCTAATCTGACACACACACACACCTGGTAGGTTTCATTGTTGTTGACAAGCTCATAGATTGGTGCTGCCTTGGTGACTTGGAGCAGCACAGGCTCTGAGGGCCTCTGGGTCCCGGGGCTCATGTGGCACAGGTGGCATGAGGGTGGGCACTGGCCCTGGCTGCTGCAGTCCATGCGCACACCTGCTGTCAAACGCTTGGCCCCTGAGTCCAGCAGGCTGGCTATATAGGCTGGATAGGTGAGAGTGCGTGTCTCTTTATCCCACTCTTCCGACTCATCAGATGGAGAGTTACCTGCAGCAGGAATGACATTGATGTACTCAGTATGAATGCAACATATTTTAAACAAATAACAGTTTGATATTCTTTACTGTCAATTATATAATGTAAATAAAAGAATGTAAATACAGTAAATAATTAAAAAATACAGAAATTATTATCATAATTATTATTATAACAGTCTGAGTTAGATATGCATGTCATTGTTTAGTTTTTGTTTTATAGTAGAAGAAGCATGTAACTTGGAAGCATATACATACTGATCATATGCATATCAGATTCAATCATCAGATGTATAAGAGTAAATCTACAAACATAGAGAAATTTTTTTTTTTTATCAACCTATCACAACAAAACTTGAAAAACACCATGTGTGTATGCATTTGACTGAATAAGTCATTCTGTAAACATCAGAATTGTCCAGTTACTACTAAATTGCCCATGGCGACTCTTGAAACTAGTAGACGTCTGCTACAACTAAAGAACATGTGTTTCAGTGCTGCTCCGAATGAGGCCTGGTGCTCCCTAAGCAAATGTGCATCATTAAAAGTTTAGAGAAGCCTAATCTATGCAAACTCTGTTTCTGATCATTTCTGTTTCCATTTTCTCTGCCCTAAAAGAATTTGTAACAACTTTAGCTTACTCTGCTGAATTTGTCAAATAAGCAAGTGATTTTTGAGTTCAATAGACAATTGGGGAATAACATTGCTTGTGCAAGCCAAAAAAAGACATAGGTTTAAGGATGTAATGAGCAAAGAATATATGCTGCAAAACAACTGTTATTTCTGCCTGTTCCCTGTGTTCTGTCGGGGTTAGCTTGCTGCTCGTCTCTGGAAACTGGAGACAAATAAATAAGTGAAATTGCTGGGCTCCAGTTCCCCCAAGTGCTACACTCCATAAATGAACAGTGCCAAGTCAAGCCCCCATCAATCCACTAGACAGAGACTGGAGAGAGAAAGAGAGAGAGAGAGAGAGAGAGAGAGAGAGAGAGAAAGAGCACACCTCTGATGAGCTATTTAATTAAACTTGGTTTCTTGGTTATTTAATACCTGTTCATGATCTTGAGACAAGCTGGCATTTGCACCCAGGGTTCAGTGTGACACCATGCATCAGTAGTTGAACACCTCTAGGCTCTTTCAGTGAGTGTGTATGGATCTGAAAGCTCTTTATGGAGTTTAATTAATCACAACGAGATATTAGATTTAATACCTGTAAAGGCACCTCAAGCCAAACTGTCTAGCCTGTTTTACCAGGTAGTCATAAAACATGCGACACTGGTGGTTAAGGCTTTAAGGGAGGAAAAAAAAAGATTTAACAAGGTGAAAAACAGTATTATGAAAATTAGATGTCAGATTTAGATTAGGGTCATATCACTGATATTAACTTTATCACTGATATTAACTTAGACTGTGCTTTAATTAGACACAGAACTGGAAAAGTAGTGTGAGATAAGGACAGTAAGACTATGGAAGACTGATAGTTTTGCTAAACGCTTTGCATTTTTTTTGCAACTATAAAACAGCCACAATCACTGAAAGACACAATCACTAAACCAGGGAAGCTAAGAAAACATAAATGTTATTGCATATGGCTGATACCCTTTTCCAGAAGAACTTATATTTTATCTCTTTAAAAAAAATACTGGTCAGGTGAGGACCCAGCATAGTGGTCCTGGGATTTGAACTCATAAGCTTCCAAGCAGTTGTCCAATACCTTAACCACTGAGCTACCACTTCCCTACAGTACTGTCTTTTGCTGGGAAAAATAGCAAAATTATCCTATACCAAAGAGAAATCCCTTAATATTTAGCTGTTTGAGGGATTTACACATGGTACTGCTGAGCAATTATCACACTGAGAGGTGAAAAATCTTCCCTGTGCATTGAGAAGGTGCACAAGGGCTGAAGGCTCATGAGTGACAGTTCACTCAGTGGACAGCAGAGGGTACTGTGGGTTCAAACTTTATACACCCATGAAATAAGGCACTTCTGGATCTATATGCTAAATAAATAAATAAATAAATAAAAAAAAATTTTTATGAACAACAACAACAACAACAATAATAATAATACATTTTCACTACATGATTTGGTAAGAGCATCACAATCTCAGGCTTCCCCATTCATGCCATTTGCAAAGTGAAGCAAGTGGCAGGTCATGGATTTACACAATAAGATGCACTGAAACTAGTCATGCTCTGAATAAGGTAGACTACATGTTTAGGTCTGAACAATAGTTTGACTTTTGCAGCATCATAAAATGAGACACATTTCATTGTGCTGATGGGTCAGTCTACATCTATACACTTAAGCAAAGACAAATTGCTCTCAACAGCTTGCTGTTTCTCATGATAATTCAGTGTGAGAGACGCACCTCAACATTTCATGCATGATAAATGTTTTTCACACAGTGACTACTGACATTACTCCAAATGCACACTCGTATATGTGCCATTCGAACGCAGGAACATTTTTTATATCTAACAGCCTGCTTTTGGTCAGATGGGCTCCAGTGGTTAGATAAATACAAGACAAAGCACATAATGATTCACTGATGACACCTTCGACTCAGATGTATGAAAAAGCTAACAGACATGCATTTTATGCAATACATGGTTTTTGAGTAGATCATAATCATTAAAACATGACACCATATCTGTCATGGTAAGTGCAAACTAATCACATGTAATGCAGCATATAAACACATGAAAGCACATATGTATCCTAGTTGCGAAAGATAAGGGCGTCCATATTGCACTTACATTCCAACTCGTTTTTCCTGCCCTCCTTTTCCCCCCCTTTCCCCATCTGACTGCTGCTGAACTCTTGCAATCTATTTATTCCTTGACCTTACATACACAGCCAGGTCCCATTCCTAACTGACAGGCGTCTTCATCTCTTAATATAAGGCACTGCTTGGCAAAGTGAGACTAGCCATGTTTATTTACCTGAGCTTGGGTCTGTCTGGCACAAACAGCACTGACATCTTGTTTTGTTGAGTAAACTAATTGGCAAGTCTTTCCATGATCCCACCACAAACACTCAGGGCCCAGAGAAACAGCTGGGACTTGCCCTCGATTCAGGACAAGCACAACTTTCCATCGTCACTTTCATGGGTAGTATGTGTTATATTTAGCATATCACATTGAACGGCGTTATGAATAATATTTAAGAGATAATCAATCAAGGAACTTGTGCATAAAAAATATGGCAAACTGCAGTGATATATGAGCAAGAGTGGAGCAAATACCAAAATGTGCTCCACTGTAGCAACTATTACTTCAGTTTGCCACACACATATATATATACATATATAGTGAATAATTGAAGTAATAGGTATATATATATAGTGAAAATATCTATGAATAATTTCATTTAGTACTCATATATTTTTCGTTCTAGATTTTAGCCACTGCTCAGTCATGATGGCACAGTCATTTATAGTACAGACAGATATGTAATGGCACATAAAGGTCAAGACTGACCTAGAAAGTTTCTAAAATATTGGATCAATCTAACAGGGTCTGCAGAATCGCCCAATATTACAGATCCAATCCATCATGCTTTTGTGCTTTAAAAATGATCCCCTCAGGCATCTATGTGGAACAAGCTATATAGTGATATATGCAGTGTCTGTGAGTAGACAGACACAGACATAACAGATATGAAGAGCACAGTTTTTCTTTGCCATTAATCCAGTTTTATCTGTGGCAGCACTGGGCAGCTGGCAAAGCGTTCTTTTCCAGCGCACAGCATTAACACCAGTGCTCAGGCTTTGTGTTGTTTACACTTGACTGACTGGCTGAGTTTCATTTCACCCAAAACTTCTACTTCTTCTAGCTATTAAGTGCTGCTAGAGCTCATGTTAATGTTCAGTGAAAGGCAGGATAAAAAAGAGGGTGTGTAATGACACTGACTTTACTCGAGGATGTGGAGTGATGAATGGCCTGTGGTGAGAAACGCATGTCATGGTCTCAGGGTTGAGGAGTACAATTAAGCTTAATGTTAGGAAGAATGACAGAAATGAGCTGCAGCATTTTTACATTACTCTTCTTCTCCCTGGAAGGATATGTTTGGAATCTTCACTAGTATTTGTATTTCTAAAATGTGCATTAGGTGTCATTCCCATCACCATGGCTTGTGTGTATGTGTTGTGTTTTTTTTTGGGGTGGGGGGGGTGGGGGGGTGTTTAACTGCTCTAACCATAACCCTTAGCTTGTTCGGGACATAGCTTGTTTGTTCGAATGTAGGATAAAGGAGTCAGCGTTAAAGAAAATGGTTAATGGTGAAGCTAAACTGATGATGTCCATGACAGATGCTTGTAAAAGTTACCAAACACTAAAAAGTGTTTTTAATTCAGGAATGCTTTGATTTTATTCTCCTCCCTACTGATCGCATCAGAACAACTGACATAACCAAGGAAAATAATCCATGAAACAAGAAAATCCAGAAAGATGAATAAGTTAAAATATCTGCAATGTAAGTGATTAGAAAGCCTCATGTCTCCTAGTACATCCTTTATGAAAGACTGGAATACAGAGGGGACTTTTAGCAGGCAGTAAAGCTTAATCAAATATTCATAAAGTTCACTCTTCCATTCGTCTCCTTTACAAGCTTACTGAAATAGTTTAAAATAGTTTATATAGAGTATATAAGTTTACATGAAGAACATTTAGTCCATATACAGTACATGGTCAACCCCCCACTGTCAGATTTGGATAAAAATACAGGCTTCAACAAAATAAACCTAGGGTACGCAACAAAGCTTTACACACAGACTGAATAAAATAGCATCTTCTTATGTCAACGTAACACAAGCTCTCAGAGCTCATGACTCACACTGATGTGAATAACTGTGTCTTCCACACTGGGGATAGGAACTGCTGTAACATCACATGTTGGAGATAAAGCAGCATCTCTGTGTGTTTTGTGTGTGTGTGTGTTGGCATGTGCAGACATGCCCCCTCGGTGCCTCTTTGAAAGATTAATTATAAAAGAGAAGTCATCAGGGTCCAGTCTCTTCTGACCTCTAAAATGAGTAATTGGGCACAAGTACAGACTGCTCCATCAAGTCACTTGTCTATAGCCCCCATTCTGTCACCTCTCTCTCTCTCTCTCTCTCTCTCTCTCTCACACACACACACACACATACTGTTTACATGACAGTTGGTGCTTTCAGCTCATCCTTTGCCCTTTTCAAGTGGCTTAAATCGACCAGCTCTGTTCTAATTCATTTTTCACCTTTTCCTTTGCTGAAATTCAAATAATCTCAGTAGATACAGACATGCTGATATCATCATTCTCCATTTCACTTTTTTAGTCCTCATTGCCTACGCTGGCTCTCAGTCAGCTACTACACTGCTTTCAAAGTACTACTTCTTGCACACTAAATGGCCTTGAATCTGAACACATCTCACATATGCTGCAAATAAACAACCCCGGGAGGGTCAGTAGTGTCTGGTCAATAACAACAGTGCCTACAGTCAGGATGAAGTATACCATCTTTCAGCTGAACTTGGCTGGACTGACTATCAGGAAAAAAGCAAAATACGAACTCAAAACATTTCTGCTCAGCCGTGCCTTTAAAAAATACAAGGCTACTGCACCTTTTTTTTTTACCTTTCAATTTCTTTCTCTTTTCATTCCCATTTAAAATTGTGCAATATAAATAAACTTGCCTTTCACTGCTTTTGTTAAGTTTAGTTTGATAAGGTTAGTTTGTACTGAATAAAGTCAGAGATGAGTTTGAGTGTTCTCAGAGTCATTAAGTTTCTACTCAGGGTGAGTTCTGCTGCTTTGTACCCAGCGTTGCCAGGATAGGCTCCGGCCCCACTGTGACCCTAAATACGATGTAGCAGTTACTAATGATGAATGAATGAATAAATGAATTGATTATAAGCCAACTAAAATGCTCTGCAAAAAGAAAAGGTGAAAGAGAACAATGAAAGCAGACTTTCCCCCTCTTCTATACAGCAATAATTCCAGAGTTGAATGGTACTAATGACTCAGCTCATAAATCATAAGTACACAAACCTGACATTTCTTCAAGTACACTCTGAAATCAGAATAACAATCACAGAAACCTCACTAGGACACTAAGGTACAGACAAGATTAATGACTAGGCAGCCACCATTATTAATAGAGTTGGGGGGAGTCTTGTACATATAAACTAACACAGGAAGTCTTCCGCAAACAGATTATTATGCATCATTAGACAGGCGGGAAGGACACTAAACAGAGTAAGTACTAGGAATGGGAGAACAAGATAAATTGACTGTGTTATTGCTTTCTGATTGTCATTATGGTGCATACTGACTGTCACTGCAGCATTCAGAGAGAACGTGAACTTCAGGCAACTGCAGTCTAAACTTGCGGCATCTCTAACGCCTACTACTCCTTCTGCCAAAGCCTACAGTGTATTTGTTGTAAAAATACCCCCAGAAGTGGATTTCTACAGAGAGATGTTATTAAAATGTCTACAGAGAGAGAGAGAGGTATTATTAAAACAGCTTAATTAAGAGTGGAAAGATGATTTACTGAAGAGTTGCTGGTGTACAAATAAATTACTGGTTTGTTAAGCACTGATTAGTGATGTAGCAGGCTGATGGTGTTGAAAGGGGTGATATCTACATCTGCATATTTTAGCGCTTGAATTAAAAAAAATGGACTTTTTAAAAAGTGACAGACAGTGGACAGTGTGAACCGTGGGTGGAGAAATCACAAACCAATGTTCACTTCTTCAGTGATGTTCTGATGCTCCCAACACATTTTTTAGGCTGAGAAAAAAATCCTCCCAACACAGTTTTTAGGCTGATGCTATCCTGCGTCTGTGACCTATTGAACCAGTGTTAATGTATTCATCAATAGAGACTTCAAAGCAGATTTGTACGTCGGCCAATGCCAGAAATGCAACTATAATGAGCAATGCTAAATTTATAAGGGTTAAAATATGTAATCATATAATTAATATATGTTTTATATTTGAAAACGTTGTGGAGTGCCTGGTTTAAGCGTATGAGGTAAATATCTGAGGCAAAATACGAGTTCAAATGGAGCATTATCTTTCAGGCTAGAGTAAGTCACTTGACTTCACTCCATCAGAAATGGATTCAACAAGAAGTAGAAGCTATTCATGCACATTACCTGAGCCTGATGAGTAAATTAAGCAAGATAACACTGCCACAGTTTTCAGCCTAGCTGCAGGCCATGCTAGGACAGACACATCCAAAATACATTATTAATGAAGCTGTGATTACACAGGTGTGAAAACCAGTTCTCTAGAGATCCTTAGATGTTAACAGTCACTCATCGGATCACAAAGTTTCTTTTCTGACAGATTCAATTTGAGTTGACGTGAAACTTTCCCACTCATTCGTATGAAGCTATGAATGGCTGCATTTTAAAAAGTATCTAACAATCCAATCTATATCTCATCGTCTTCTGCATTTAGGTGGCAAAAAAGGCAGTTGCAAGAGGGAGAAGCATCAGAATGTTTCTTTAAAACTTCATAGGTCAGCATCTCCACCACGCAATTCGTCTTTCTGACAAATATGGTATCACTTTACCTGAAAACTGCATATGCTGTCATGCCAATGATATAACAATGTTACGCTGTCACCTATCATGATACACATCACAACGTTTAATGCCAGGTAAAATGATGTCACATGCTGATTTCTGCTAATTACAGGTAAATGTCGTAACAAATGATAATGTGACATCAGAAACATCATGTTATGATGTCATGACAATTCATATATGATGAAGTCATAGACAAAAATAACATCACTTTAAGGCTTTTGTTATGTCACAACAGCGCCTTAAACAGCTGTACTAACATCTGCATTTGCAGTGTACAATGTTCAAATTAATCTAGTAAACATCATTTAAGCATAAGTATAATTTATATGTTTTTCTTTTGGGGCTGTAGAGAGCGTTATGATTGGGATGATGTCTAAGAGACATTTTATCAGTTGTTATGAAAACTGTTTTAAATTGCATGCTAATTATAGAGCAATTAGCAGGTGGTTTAACATTATCACACCTATCATGAACCGAAAACCATACCTGAAAGACACTGGCAGCATACATAATTAAGCCTGACATGTTTTTGACAACAACAAAATCCCTGCTTTGTGTAATTTACAGCAGTCCATTTTAAATGCACAACCTGTCAGTCTATGCAGGAGTTCATAGTTGCAGAAATTAACACAAAACCAAGCAAATGCCACAATATCCAGAGACCCTTTTTTCAAAATTTGGGTCAAGAAGCGTTGTGTGACATCATCACATGCATTAAGCCAAATCCCTCTTCCATTCACATACATTGAACATAAGTACAGGTTATAGAAAGTCATCACATATGTGTAAGCAATCTAAAGCAAGCATCTGAAAACTGTGCTCTAATGGCCCCTTATAGACCCTTCCTATTTTTTTTTCATTTCATTTCATTGTCTGTACCGCTTATCTGATCTATCCTCGGGTCACGGAGGAGTCATCGGGCATCAAGGCAGGATACACCCTGGACGGAGTGCCAACCCATCGCAGGGCACACACACACTCATTCACTCACGCAATCACACACTACAGGCAATTTAGAGACTCCAATCAGTGTGACTGTGGGAGGAAACCGGAGCACCCAGAGGAAACCCACCAAGCACGGGGAGAACATGCCCTTCCTATTTTCTAATTAAAATTATGATTGATTTCATGTGATGCTTACTATAAAACATTTGTTTAAATGTTTTTTATTTAAATTTTACACTATTTTAAACAACAGTACTGTAATAATGTAAGGACTATCTAAGAGTTTGCTTACTTTGCTTACTTTGAGCAATTAGTCGTGATCATTTTTTCAATTTTCTCCACCTACCATGCATGTTGCTCAGCAGCACAGCCAGTGCTTTCCGTACATGCTGTCCCAACAGACATGAGCTACTTTTGTCCACGGATTGAGGTTTGTGCATGGTATAATAAATTTATTTACTATTATTTATTATATATTAAAAGCAAATGTATACCCACTGAATGTGTATGACTTAGTCTACTCATTGTCGCAGATGTTCATTAATTTATGAAATGGTAAAAATAGAAGACCGTATTGGGACATTGGCAGAAAAAAAAGCTTTTAGAGATGCAACATGTTTTAGTACAGCATGTTCTCTGAGGTTTTGGCAACCAAGATCACAGTTGCTGAATATTTTCAGTGGTTTATTACCACTATGAGCACTGCATGTTCATTTCACTAGGGTTATTTAAGACAATAATCAGTGTTTTTTTTCCTTTTTGACAAAGGTTCTCTCGCCAAAAAACCTTAATAGTGTGTTTCTTAACATGGTCTGGTACATTATGTTCCTTAACAAAGTCTGGTATGTTATGTTCCTTGACAATGTCTGGTAAAAATGAAGCAGTCAATAATGCAACAGACAGAACTCTCAAAAATGCTCCAGTTTCTTGCTGGTTAGGTCTCTGTGTCACCAAAGAACCCAGGTGATCTTAGCCCAAAAGCAGAGCAACCTTGATGAGGACAGGAAGAGAAAGAGAATAAAGGAAATAACACATCCAACATGTTAGGTGTAGAGGCACATTTCTGTCTTTTGCTCTTGTGGGTCAAGCATGGAGGAAAAGATCTAGAAAAGAGATCCCCCTCTGTGAAAGGTCCAATTGTGGGTCAGCACACTCCTGAGCCATTCTCACATAGCTCAAGCCTTGATGTCAGATAAAACACAGCCGCTTTTCCTTGCCTGGGCCCCAGGGCACCTGCTCCTTTGCTCTTCGCTCTCAATCTCTCCATTTGATGTGGTTGCTCATTTTTTTCTTATAAATATTGAACCATTGTGTTTTCTACATGCATCATTCAATGTCAGAAAAGGGTATGAAAGGTCAGAAATCATGTGTCTATGAGCTTACAGATTATTATTCAGTTATTCATCTTAAAACATAATACTCAGTACAGTAAAAACAATAGGAAAGGTACACTCACTGACCACTTTATTAGAAATACCTGTACGTTTATACAGTTATCTAATCAGCCAGTCATGCAGCAGCAGCACAATGCAAAAATAAATAAATAAATAAATACATGCAGGTACAGATCAAGAGCTTTAGCTAAAGTTCACATCGAACATCAGTTGGTGGCAGTTTGGCTGCTTTGTCTACTTCAGAAACTGGTGATCTCTCTGATCTGTCTACAGGCCTTGTTTTTGAGAGAAATCAGACAAGAACGTCTATATCAACTCAACCAAATAACTCTTTAAAACCGTGGTGAGTAGAAAAGCATCTGAGACATGCACAACACATCAAATCTTAAGATGGATGAGCTACAACAAATCAGGTTCCACTGCTCTCAACCAAGAACAAGAATCTGAGGCTATCATATCGGCACAGATCCACCAAAACTGTACCACTGAAGCCTGGAAAAATACCAGGTGATTTTTTCTAATCTTCAACTGTCCAGTTAAGGTTTTCTGAAACACAATAATAAATGTTGGATGCTGTATATACACCGCAGCATGCACCCAGGTTTTCTGAGGGTGAAGTGGGTGAAGAGGGTGGAATCCCTGCTTTGCACTTAATGTACATTTTCTTTAACCATTAAATGACAAGCGCAAATCCAACACTCTGTTTTCTCTTATTTCACCTTCCCCCTTTCTTCCTTCCCAACCATCCTTCTTGCCACCCTTACTTCTGGCTTTAAATGTATATGTGAAGCCCTACAAATAAAATAAAATAAAATTAAAACCACTGAATATATCACACAAGTTGTACAAAGTAAATCATACAATTCTACATTATGCAATATTGTAATATTTTACAGCAGACAACTAATGTAGTAATTGCTATTCGACAATCTTGCTATAGTCTGCTGAATCTGGCAACCTGATGGAGTCAACCGAACAAAACAGCCTTTATTTGTCACATATACATTACAGCACAGTGAAATTCTTTCTTCGCATATCCCATCCTTGGAGGTTGGGGTCAGAGCGCAGGGTCAGCCATGATACAGCGCCCCTGGAGTAGAGAGGGTTAAGGGCCTTGCTCAAGGGCCCAACAGTGGCAACTTGGCTGTGCTGGGGCTTGAACCCCTGATCTTCCGGTCAACGACCCAGAGCCTTAACCACTTGAGCCACCACTACCCCTATAGTATATATACTATACTATAACTACTATACTATACTATAGTATAGTATAACTATATACTATAACCCTGTAGTAGATTTATAAACTGTGGCAGTAATTTGAATCAGATTAAAGTGATCAGGAATGTGGGTCAAAGAGAGAGACCTAAACTAAAATGCTTTACTAAAATATTCCTCTGGGCATGTTTGGGAACAATCTAACCCATCTTTCATTGTGAGCAATGTGGTGTCATCACAAATATTATTCAAGTTTAGGAAATAACATTTACAGTGTACAGTTTTATGTGTTGCAAGGTGTGTTGGAAAGATAAGAGGCAAACACTTGCAAGATTCAATAAAACCTTCGAAAAGTGAATAGAAGCTTCTTATGTAGGAACATCAGTTTATCAATAAAGCTTGACATGCAGAATAGTTTTAGATTAAATACAACTGGAACACCTATATTACACTTCTAGCAATAACTAGAAGAACATTCTTTCTCAAATCTTGAATTAATTGTATTAGGGTCAGATATTTAAATTATTAAGATTTCTCATTTCTTTCATAAGCAGCAGTCTAAGATAATACCATGCTATATTTTAGTCTTACGACCCTCTAACTACAACCTAAAGCTTCTCCAAAGCCCCTACTTTCAAATATATTCACAGTAGATAAGAGTTATGGAAGTTTCATGAAACCACATTTTCATAGACATTAGCAGTCACACACCTGGTTCCAGAACAAGAAACCTAGCCAAGCCTCAACTAACTGAACTTCTTGTAACTGCTTTGCCAAAGATCTAAACTGACAACAAAGCAAGTGATCCAATCAAAAAAATTCACACCTACAGCAAAACACCATCAGGAATTTTTATTGCAGGTTCTTGAACTAGCCATAGGGTTCAGGTTTTGCCGGAATCTTTCCAAGGCAGAAATCTGAGGTCTCAGAGGTCAAACCAGGCAGGCATCATCAAAAAGGGTAATCCATAGTTGTTAAAACCAGAAAACAATGAAGTTGGCAGTGTCTTGAATAAAGAAATGAAGGAAACAATGGTATAAACACACAAACTAATTAGAAAACCAAACATGTACTTGCATGTAGGAGACAGTAAGAGTATGGACTGAAGCATTATCATTCTGAGAAGATTTGTGACAGTGGGATTTGTTATAAAAAATTATAATTGGGATGAAGAAAGATTTTGGTAGAATATTAAATTACAGCTGCTCAACCAAAGTAGGCTTCACATCATTTATACGCACTGTGAAACTCCCAAACCTTCCTGATGTTTACTCGCTTTCCCTCTTGTTAAGTCCGCTTTCAGTGTGTTTTAACATAATTTAATCTTTTCATCTTCAGTAACTGGTTTATCCAGGACAGGGCTGTGGTAGATCCAGTGTGTCCAAAGAAACACTAGATGTGAGACATAAATACACCGTAGACCAGTTCATTTACACACACTTAGGAGAAATTTAGAGGAGACAATCCACCTACTGGAATACAAACAACCCATGTTGGGAGAAACTGAGAGAATATGCAAAACTGCTCAAAGAGCACCTCAGAACTCAGGACTGAAGTGCTGGAAACTCAGGACACTGGATCTGTGAGGTGGCATGGTTCTGCACTATGCCACAGTGCTGCACTGTAAGTTGATTATAGCAGATGGCAGAATTATTTCACAGAAAACAGTCAAAGCCTTCACTGCCATTTTATCCTTAAAATATACTGTGACCGTCTGTAATCCTGGGCTTATTTTATAACGCCTCAAAATAGTTTTTGATTTCCTTTTATTTCATTATTTAAATAAATTATTTCATTTCTTTTATTCTTTTTTTATAACATATGAACTGCCCATAAAATAACTGGCGAGCAGAGAAGACTTGCCTTCTCATGAAGAAGTTATTTAGTTTTTACTTATTATTTAATTTAAGTTTTTATTTTGTTTTTATTTATTATACAGGGTGGGGCACAGAAACTTCACTTTTTTGAAGGCGAATGGAAAAAAAATGGTTGCTGATAAACAAAATTAATTTTTTGATAATGAAAGAACATAATTTCAATTTTCAAATTATGCTGTTTTAAACAAAATATCTTGAAGGTGGTGGTCACTGTTCTCTATGCATTGATGTAACCGATTTCTGACGTTTCCCTCTACACATTCCAACATGTCCACCGAAATTCGGGCTATTTCCTGCCGAATAACATTCTTCAGCTGAAGCAGGTTTGTGGGGCGATGTTTAAAAACCTCTGCCTTGAGGTATCCCCATAAAAAAAAATCACAGGGCGTTAGATCGGGCGAGCGCGCCGCCCACGGGATGTCACCTCTAATCGAGATGAGCCGTCCGGGGAACATTGCCCTCAAACATGTTGGAATGTGTAGAAGGAAACGTCAGAAATCGGTTGCATCAGTGCATAGAGAACAGTGGCCACCACCTTCAAGATATTTTGTTTAAAACAGCATAATTTGAAAATTGAAATTATGTTCTTTCATTATCAAAAAATAAATTTTGTTTTATCAGCAGCAATTTTTCTTTCATTCGCCTTCAAAAAAGTGAAGTTTCTGCGCCCCACCCTGTATCTTTATTTGAAAATTCCAAATCCCAGGACAAGCTCAGCAACACTATACTACCAGAGCACTTATTTAGATAACTACCAGGATTTAACAGACCAGAACAGTTTCATGGAACAGTTACTAGCTTTTTTCTCTCAGATATTTTTAGCAGTACTGCCAAAAATACCTGCTCATGGCCTGGAAGCATCCATTTCTCCTGTAACGTAAGCAGAGGCTTTGACACAGGCCAGTTTTGTTATGTTAGAAATTAAATGATTTTAAAAACAGACAACTGCCTGAAATATCTGGCAGTTGAAGTGCTAAATATCAGCCCTTTTAGGCTGATTAGGGTGACAGGAATACTGTCTGTGTGGTAACTTTACAATGTTGTTTTCCTGTAGCCTGAGGAGAATGTATTTTGAGTGATGAAGTACACTGACTTTTTGTTGCTCATGCCTCAGTCATTTCATGCCTTCCGGACTGTCCAACTCCCACCACGTCTTGGACTTCATTCCCCTGCCCACTATTATAATTCAGAAGTGTGTGGTGGTTACAGATTAGCTAGCTGTTACGATATAAATCAAAGAGCCATGTGTGTGAGGTGAGAGGCTGATTAGTCAATGTGTGTGTGCTGGAAGCAAGAATGTGAGAATTATGCAAGCTCAGGAGGATTGCACACCAGTGTGGTGGGAGAGTTAATGAGAAGAGGCAGAGTATATGCATGAAAAGGAGGTCAGTGTGTAAGTGAGGCAGTTTGGAAAACTTCACTACACACACACACACACACTGCCCCTGGCACTCTCGCTGCCTCCCTTCCCCTGTCCCTCCCCCGAGATGTAATTAACAAAGAAATTAGAGTGGAACACAACGCTGATGGGCTTCTCTGTCTCCAGCACCACTAAAAAGCGTTAATCACTTTCTCTCATTGTGGGAGATACTGCCAAAGTGTATGACACTCTTACCATAAAATCTCCCAACTCAGAGAATTTATGCATTAGGCCAACCTGGGGAGGCGCCATGCACAGATAACACCTCCCTTCCTTCCAACTCTCCGCAGTACTAATGAGTCATAACTCAAACGTGAGCATAATTTTACCAAAACATCAGTGCTTGCAATATATTTTAATGGTGATATGACCAAAATGGAGAGCATCATTTGTATTCTTCCTTTTTAATCAGAGGTAGTTCAGTTAGAATATCTGATTAAACAGTTCAGATATAGATTGCCCTCACATTTCCAAATTCTCTAGGCACTGGGGCAGAATACTGCTAATTATTAACGTTTCTCAAATTTACAGTACAGTCCAGCAGTGCTCAATGTCACGAGGTTAGCAGTCGGAGAACAAATATCTTTTAATTCCTCAGCATATGACTGAGCAACCCACACATCCAACCCATGCTTCGTTTCCTGCTGGGACTAGCAAAAGATCTGCAGTGTATTAAAAACCATCTGTATACATGCCTTTTTATAACTTTAGATGGCTTAGAAAACTACCTTCATGCATATTTATGGTGTGTTGTGCTTGCGATAAGGGTTAAATAGGCAATAGAGAGAGAGAAAAATGGAGCAGATGATTTTCTGTGAGTATACGAGCGAATATGCTGCCAAGCCTGCTGTCTCTTACACAGCTTCTTTTAAGGCTGTGCATCACAGCCTGTCAACTAAAAAAAAAAAAAAAGCCAGATAGACCTAAAATGATTGGCTAATGGCTGTGTTTAAGTTTCAAATTTCCCAATAGTATCGAAAAATGTTATTATTCAGTATTACTTTTAGTTCAAAGGTGCATAAAGCTATTCATTAAGTGTCAATTTTACAAGACATCAATAACGCCTCATCCTTTTCCATGAAACTTCCCTAAATTGCGATTGATCACACAAGGCACCTGAATAAAAACAAGTAACTCTGATATCTTTAAATAAGGAATCTGCTTTGCTTTGTCCTACACATGTGGATAGACACATTCACTTACACAGGATCAATAGCAGTTAATCTTTATTCAATAATTCACATCAGCTATAATCAGGTTTTTCAGCTTATCTGCTGGCATTTATAATCATTTGACAAACGCTTTTTGTGAATTTTTGTGATTTTTTTAAGTGACTGAGCTTACACATAGAACTGCTCAGAGCTTTACCCTGGTTTTTGTATCATACTGAATTTGGTTCTTGTGGAGAAACCATGTGAGCTTAACCGGGAGTTACAAATAGAGATAAAAATAGAGCAGACATCGACTGGTCAAACACAATTGCTCAGACATCCTGGATAATGTTTCCGCCTGTCTGAAAGTCACTTTTCTACCAGCCTATCTGTTTCTTACTCTTTTTAAGAAACTTTTTAAGAAAGTTTTTTTTCAGGAATTTAATTCAGACTGTTTTTTTTTATTTCTTTACTATAGTAATGATTTCCGATCATTAGTGCTCATCATACATCAGCTTATGGTTTTAGTGCCACTACCAAAAATACCTTCTACTGGCTTGGAAGCATCCCAAAACAGTTTCTCTGCAAGCAGAGGCCATGACACATGCCAACACTAGATACTGAGAAAAACGAGATGCTCTTAAACACAAACTCTCGCTTAATTTCTATCATCAAGCTACAGCTCTGAATGCCACAAAGCATGTAAAAAGTCATGGAGTGTTAAAGGTCTAGTAAACAATTCCTTTCTCGTACAAATAACAATGGAAGGTATGTAGCACATGACAAATTAAAAATAATAATCATAAAAAAAACAAAAAACAAGCAAGAAGCAGACTTTGCAAAAGTGCATTAAGTCACTGATTAAATACATTTTGAAAACTGACTTCCAGCCTGAAATGCTAGGCCTAGACCTAATCTTTGAAAGGAAAATAAAATAGACTAATCTTACCTAATGCACCTTTAACTGACTCAGATATCAGCTTCAAAGGTCAGATTAAAGCAACAACAGGGCTGCCTTTGTACCATCTTAAATACATCACAAAATCCAAAAAGTTTATGTCTACACAAGCCTAGAAAATGATATCCCTGAAGTTATCTTTGGGAGACTTTGAGATTATTGTTATGATCTCTACCGATCTTCCCAAAAAGTCTATCAGACAGGTGCAAGCATTACAGAGCGCTGCTACCAGAATACTAAAGCACTGAGAAGTCATTACTGCAGTACTCATATCGTTACACTGGATTCAAGTAAGAAACTTGTGCTTCAGGGCATTATTTCCAATTTATTAATCACTAAATGGCCCAGCATGATAAAAATGTAAACACTAGTATGCACTTGAGAAGGAGATCAGGAGGGTCTGTTCTGCCTAAAGTGACCACAATTAAGATAAAGCATTGTGAGGCACCTATCAGATACTAGGCTGCACTGAACCTGAACAAATATTCCTTCAGATATTCACAGACTTTGACCAAATGCAGACTGAAAACATTTCACCTGTGCTGTTCAAATTACACTGTACCTTTAGGAGCTCTTTCTATTTCTTTTAATTCATTCCGCTTTGATTAATCTTTATGCTGCATTTAATCTTGAATCGGTGCTAAATTGATTAAAAAGACATTTTTCATAAAGCACACTAGATTCTATGAAGCTGTCTTTGCCCTTACTTATAGTAGTTTATCAGTAGGCTGCACTCAAATATCTTAAATATGTTAAATGGATAAGTGACTTTGCATGAACATGTTGCTCTATAATCTATTATGTTGCAAACAAAATACAAGACCCAAAATCCACAGAATGCTTCATTTCAAGAACTGTAAAAAAAAAAAAAAAAATAATAATACATAATCATGAACACTGTTATGCACTGAATGCTGTAGCATAAAACAAAAACATTGTATAAGAAAGGCTTTAATCATTCAAAAAGTTGACTAAAATTTAAGTCTTCAAAAGTCGAAATAAAAATACTGTGCATCAATAACAATTATGGAAAGTAAACAGAAATCAATGCTAAACAAAACAAACCTAAAATCATTAGAAAAAGCTTTTACGAGCTGCATCATGATGGAGTAGTTTGTAATGTTATGTCCTCTAATGCATGTGGGGCAACATGCCATGAAAATATTGACGAGCCGAGCCTCCCTCCTCTCCACCCCCTCTGTTCACACTGTGGGTTGTGAGACAGCTTATGAATATAAACAAGTCACACGGAGATGGAAGTAAGGCCTGATACAGGCAGAACCCACAATCTCTGACGGCGAGTAAGATGGAGAAAGATTTACATTTAGTATTTTTTATTTAGACAGGTGAACTTCATCCAATGTACTCCAGTGTAACTAATGAAACTGCACCAAATCAGTCCTAGTGTAAGACTGCAGTCCAGTGTCACTACTGGTTGTGATGTCCAGAGCACTGTGCTGTGGGCTCTACTCTCTCCCTGGCCGCACTCTCACTGCACACCTGCGTCCCATTAAGGAGCCTATTTAGGTCTTGCCATAATGTTGTGTTCAACACCAAGCGTTCATGTTTAGAACATTACTTTATCATTCTTGTTTTTTTCTGTGTTTATATGTCTCTGTCATCAGAACATCATTTGTCATCTCTGTCATTACCGACACTGCCCTATTTGCTGGTTTTATAACTGTGCTGGTTCATCCTCATGTTTTTTCAACTGCTTCACTCCTGTGACTAAGGATGCATCAATACCAATTTTCAGACCAAGTATGTTTTGGTGATTGTCAATACTAATAGAAAAATAAGTCACCTACTTCATACTACTCATTAAGGAATGCTGGGGAACATATGTGTGTGTGTGTGTTTGTGTGTGCACTTACAGGGTTGTACTTTTAATATTAGCTAGCTATATTAGTTAGTTTGTATTGAGTGGAATTGCAGTGGAGTTCCAGTGAGTACAGCTGTACGTAAAGTCCTTCCATTCGGTTGGAATCCTGTTTTGTCAAAAACAACATTTTTTTTCATCTGTTTTCATTTATCTAGTCTGTGCAGTTTGTTGCTGCTGTGTGCTGCTAGAAATGATCTCCTCATGCTTAAGGTTTATGTTTATGAATTTTTATCATGTTACGTGTATTGTAGAAAGATGTTGTAGTTTCCCCTCTTGATATTTTTCAGAGCACAGTTTGCAGTCTGCTTTGCCTTAATTGCCAGCATTAATCACAAAACCCATTCAAATCACTGCTATTTCTTGTCATCTGTTGCGACAACGTGAGCTTATGTAACATCATATCTCCTTATTTTAGAAGATAGTATCTAAGCACTCTTTATGAGTGCAGGTAAAAACCACGGCATCACAGCAGTACTTGATAGCAGTATCACTGAATCCTGTGTGACACCATTCAGTCTACTGTGCAGTGATAGTGCTTTGGCGCTGAAGCTGATGGACTGTGAGACAGGTAGAGGCAATGTAAAGAGTATAAACTAATTTGTCAATCAAAGCCTAGGAGGTGGAAGATACACTACATGGCCAAATTTTTGTGAACATCTGACCATCACACCCTTAAGTGCTTTCTAAACATCCCATCCTAGATTCTGTCCTCTCCTTTGCTCTTTTTCTAATTTGCATTCTTCTGGAAAGTCTTTCCACTAGACTTTTGGAGTGTAGCTGTCAGTATTTGTGTCTATTTGCCACAATTGAAGTAATGCAAGTCCAGATATTTTATGAAGCATCAAACTTCAGAAATACTTTGTTTTAGTAAACTCAGCTTTGAATTGCTTGAACAGTGGTTCGGACAGAACTGTGAAAAGAATACACAGAGCTGCAGATTTTTGGCCGCGTTCCCAAAATGTTGAATTCATTTGTGGTTGCTGGAGCAGAAACTGTGAACCATTTGGGCTGTGAGGATTTTTTTCCCCCGTCCCTATAAAAATAAACAAGTGGTCAGAAAAACTTACTTTTCCAATGGATTATATGAATACATGCCGTTTAAAGTTAATGGCTCATTAAACTTGACCAACTGCAAAATTAACTGGGTAACGCTGCCGATGTTAGCATGCATGCAACATATTATATACACCAATCAGCCATAACATCAAATCCACCAACCGAATATCCTGTAGGTCCACAGCTCTGGCCTGTCGAACTCCAGAAAACCTCTGAAGGTGTTATTTGTATAGTACAGTGTAGACACCAGAAACATCTGCATGCTATTAATAAATTACTAACAACCAGAGGAAAGAATTAGAAGAATATCTCAACAGTTTATTGTTGTTGATATTTAGTAGATAATCTACAGACTCTACAGATATAAACTTTCATTTTATTTGGATAGTCCAGGTTATAGCTCATCATCCATAGGGGAGTCCAATCTGTCGGTGTGGGAGCAGGTTCATTCCAATCATGCAGCATCAATTAATCAGAATTTCAAGTCAGTTCATGTGGACTTCATTAACACAATTTATACCACAGCACTGACTTAATGTTCTATAACAGTCCAGCTCTGACAGTAATGCTGGCTACAAGGCAAATAAGAGGTTTATAACAACACACTTCTTTAATGAGTACAAACCTTTCAATACAAACGTTTAAGGAGTCTCCAGCACTAGTCAAAGGTTAATCTGTAACTTCCAAACATAGGAACTGGTGTTTCCTCAGTAACATGGCAATCTGTATGTTTTGTCTTATTTTGTTTACAACAAACCTATTAACTGATGAATGCTAAATATAATTTCAATATTTAATGAAAAAAAAATATAGCATTGGTAAATTGCTGTGGTAAACTTATGTTCTGTTATTAGAAATACAAGAAACAGTTCTCCACAATGCAATGGTATTGCCAAGTTGGACCAAATTTTCCAGACGTTGTGAGCTCATACTGTCATTACTCAGCAAAGCACAAAACCGAAAATGTCTCTGATTCTTTCTGTATTTTACAGCTTGTTGGATACACACTGAATCGACTTTGCTGCTGTGAAACAATGTTCTGTCAAACATATTCAAAACCCCCCAAAACCAGGCAGCCAGTGGGTTAATGCTTGTGCCCTGCTGTCTGACTTTATCAGAAAAAAAGCTCTTCTGAGCTAAGCAACATTGCCCATTTTGTTGCAAAATTTATTAACTGAGTGGCTGACAAATGGTTTGTGCCAAACAGAGTGTAACTGGCTGAACTATTCTGACTCGAGTCCCTACGCTGAGTTGTTTTTGTCCATTTCTTGATTTCGCCTCTGCTCTCGGCCATCACTATCTTTATTGTCTGAGCCGATCTTCATCAAAGTGGCTGCTAATGAGTTCCATTGGAACCCATTTGGAACTCATTTGAAGAGGGTGATTAGATTGCAGTAATAAATTATGTGTGTACTCAGCAGGATATTATTCTCTGATGGCTAGAACAGCAGCAGTGCCATCCATGCGCTCAGGATGTCATCTTCATTAGACCCCGCTTGCTCTCTCTCTTGGTTACCCTGCACCCTTTTGTACCTTCCTGTAGCACACTTTTCCTCCCACACTTTTCTATCGCTCCCTCTCAATTGTTCCT
The DNA here is from genome assembly GCF_019097595.1 of Hemibagrus wyckioides. Lineage (NCBI taxonomy): Eukaryota > Metazoa > Chordata > Actinopteri > Siluriformes > Bagridae > Hemibagrus > Hemibagrus wyckioides. The sequence continues at coordinate 7,279,041 of NC_080716.1, forward strand.
CCCACTCCTTCTCTCTGCTTCTAGCTTTCTTTGTCTTGATCCTATCCACAGAAGTTAAAGTCCAATGCCATTCTGGCATTCATATTTAAGTCAGTTTTATTTTATATGTGTATGGCGCTTTTAACAGTAACATTCTCAAATAGCATCTTTAGAGAAATCCAGATATAGATGTAGATCCTAAAGAGCAAAGTCAGATGGGACAGTGGCAATAAAAAGTCCCTGAGATGAAATGAGGAAGAAACCTTTAGAGACAACACTGGATATGTAAGATATTACGAAAATTGAATGTCATTACTCTTCCTCATCTGTATACATACATAACAGTAGTAACTGCGTTGAAAGGATGTTCAGTATGAGCATTCTAGCATTCTCCACTGAAAACAGAGGCAAAGATCAGAAATATTTTTGTTTGCTTTTGAGGTCTTTAAGGTTGGCAACAGAATGTAATGTATAATGTAATCTACAGTAATAATACAATACATTACATTTTAATTATTTACATTGACTGTGGGTTGTGGTCATAAATGCTCTGAAACATCATATATGAGCATCCATCCTTGCATCCATATAATCAGCAGACAGAGCAAGATAAATCACAGAGGTGAGGGTTAAGCATTCTCATTGGCTTGGGATTTGAAGAATCTTCCTCTGAACAACACAGAACCACTATGTAACAACTGCTCTCATTTTAATACACAGACTGAGTAATTTGCACACCTTTATATTTTAATGGGAGTCACAAACATTTGTCAATTCAAATCATATTCAATAATCTAATTATAGCCCTTGGAGATATGGCTATTATCATGTCGAACTCTCAGATGACTTCAGCTAGTCATTCAATGGTCCTTGCTTTTGGTAACTCGGTCTTATGTGTGTATGTACAGTATAGGTGTATGTGCAGGGTTATGTGTCCATCAGAGACCTATTCACAGTAAGCAGCAGGATGTTTCATTATCTGACACAATTCCTACTTCTTCTACCCGATTACCATTTCCCGTTTCCAAAAGTGCAAAAGCCCAACTGAAATCCACTGCGAAGAGCAAATCCAGAGATAAACTCAACATTACCTCACTCACATGAGCAGGTGTTACACCCATATTTATTTATAGATGAAGGTTATGGGTTATGGTTTGATTTGATGTTTGATTTGGTGTCCTGTGTGTAATCAAAATGGGAGGGGAAGCTGCAATTAGTAGAGACTGACAGCTTATCTGAAGTAATTATGGCAAAGACTGATGAAGGTCCCAGGTGGGAGCCGGAAAGGGAGCAATGACACCTTGTGTTGTTAGTTGGAGTTAGCTTGATTATTTCATGGCTAGGGGGAAGCAGGCACGGAGTGTCTTCCTTGCTAATTTGAGAATATGCCTTAACGTTAGTAATCTGACCTCACACATTTCCACTCTAATAGATCATTTGTGTGATACAACAATGAAAAGCCAAATATTCCTCCACTTATTGGTCTTATGCCATTAGTCAAGTGAAAGCACATGAATAAAAATGTTCCTCATGACAGACAGTGTACCAGCATATAAGCCTCCTCTATGAAGAAATATGGGTGTGAGTGGGATTGAGATAATGTTGAGTTCATCTCTGCATTCGATCTTTGCCGTGGATTTCAGTTGGGTTTATATACTATTTTGGGTATAGTGCTTCTTTTTTTCCTCTTTGAAGTTCCTTAATTCTGAAATTCACCATACAGGTAAATGAAAGAGTCCTCAGGTTTTGTGCTCTGGCAGCCTCACCTCTGTTCCCAGCATGCTATGATTTACAACTGCTGATAAATATGCATTTTACTGTGCCATCTGCCTGTTTGGATTTGCTGTCTCTACTTTATTGCATGTATTTGGCATCCCAATCTTGAGTGGATCCCAAGTACAGTAAAGTCCACAATTATTAGGATTCTTTGAAAAAAAAAGGCAAAAAATGAATACACCACATGGCCAAAGGTTTGTAGACAGCTTTTATAGTCCCGCACTGTAATTAAAATGATCTCCACTCTTCTGGGAAGGCTTTCCACTAGATTTTGGAGCGTGGCTATCTGGATGTGTGATCACTCAGCCACAAGAGCATTAGTGCAGTCGGGCATTGATGATGGTAGGCCTGGTACTTAGCTGGTGTTCCAGGTCATTCCAAATGTGTGAAGTCAGGGCTCTGTGCAGGACACTCGAGATCGTCTACTCCAACCTTGCACTGTGTTCTTGAAGCTTTTTTTTTTGTCCAGTGAAGGGAAATTGTAATGTGACAGAACACACAGAGATATTATATAAAATCTTTATGGTTTTGTGAGTATGGAATGAATATTGTCACAAATACACTGGTGTACACTGAGTTTTCATATGATTCAAAGTAAGAAACTGGTCAGTTAAGGATTCAGGGCAGTGGTTTGGGAAGTAACGGTACAATTTGTCTGATCTGAAAGCAGCGAATCAGGTGGCTGTTGGGTAGAGTATATCTAGCTTCTAAGTCTGAAAAAAAAACTGTCATTAATTGCAAAAATCATTAACTGCAGTAACCAAATTCCACTGCTCAACCAAATACAAAATGCAGGATCTGAGCATGTGAGGAAAAACGAGTAGTTATTTGGCATAGGCACAGGGTGAAGCTCTGTGTAGGCCATACTGCTTTATAAATTGAAGCCAAGTATTAATAGTGTTGATGATGACAGGGATGTAAGGAGCTTTGTAAGCAGAAAGTAAGATGGAAACAAATTTACAGTATGAGAAGGAGGTGTCCATGTGGGCCCAGGGAGGATAGTTGTTGATGAACTAGGAATAACCTAATAAGAAGTTTATGGAGGTTGCAGACTCAGTAATAGTGGTGAAAACTGGGAAGAGCCAGGCCTCCATAAATAACAGCTTTTTAAAAACAAATAAAAAAAATGATCAGCTCACACCCACAAACTCACAACTAATATTTTATGACAAATTATCCTGTTTAATTCAGATCACAGGTTTAGGCTCGTTATCTTGTTGAAATATCCACCTACAGGCAAGCACAGTTACCCTCTGGCCATTTGGGTCTTATCTGACCACAACACTGCAATTCTTCTAATGAGGCTTGGGAAGGAAGCTTCAGGAGCTATTTATTTCAAGTTGCTCTCAGGAAGAGCTACTTTCCTCAGCTCTTCGAAATGCCTTGTTGTTATGGGATTTAGTGGAGGATTTATAAACGTCACAAGCACAAGCACCAAGTACTCTCCAACTTTTTATTTTAATATTTTATTATCATTATTGGCCTGGTTGTACTTAATTTGCAACAGAGTGATTTCTCCTTCTTGGAGAGAAGTACTGACTACTTAAATAACTATTTAAATAACTAAAAATATTAAAGTTCTCCAGTTTTGTAATTTCATTCCTGTATTGTCAAGAATGTGCAGACTTGATAGATGAAAGACAGTTTTAACTAGAAATGACGTTTATTTGATCTGCTCTGAGTAAGGTTCACAAGCTCACACATAGATTATACAAATCCTTCTGACCACAAGGTCACTGTTACCCTTTGAAGTAAGAAAAAGAGCAATGAGTGAAATGCTTTCATTGCTTCTGTGACTCATGCAAGCAGGTGCTGTATCCCCCAGTGACCCAGATCCATTATTCTGAAACACAAATGTACAAAACGTAACTGCAGTTTGGCATCTGTCATGGATCAAGCCCCAGCAGTGTGCACTCGGTAATCAGTGTCCACTGATCGCTAGCACCTCTGTTTCATCAGCCACCAAAATCAAGAACTGTTTAAACAGCATGGACAAACCAGCTCTAATACTACTTTCTGTCACACTGCACTACACACTGTAGAGTTTTTGCTGCTATAACACATGAATACACCGATATCCAATTTCACATGCCTTTCATAAAGATAAAATAAGTGAAACAGAGAACACAACAGAGAGTTGACACCTCACAGCTCCAGGGTCCACAGTGCAAGAGCTTGGTTAATGTCTTAATGTCACACACACACAGACACATCTTTTGCTGTGTAATAAAATGTTTGTATGGTGAACAATATTCAAAATGGCTGCTGGTCTTAACTCTTGAGGTCTCTGTCTCTGACCCGGCTCTCTGGTCAGTCTGACAGAATAAATCACCGGCATTGTGTACCAACTTGAGTGTATTATCTCCAATATTTACATATGCATGTTACATCCTCTTGTTTGCCTGGCTGACAGCCAAATCTCTCAACAGATTTATTTTAGATGAGCATCAGATAATATGTTTACACACTTATTCTACTTATAACACAATGCAATTCTACATATTGATATAGTTCCCCATTTATAGAGTTATATATTCAAAGCAATCTAATTGCTAAAGAACTCCAAAGCCATTTATTTTCTTTGAACTTTACTTTATAAAGAATTACTTCTATGAATATATATTTTAATGTCACAATGAATTTTTGTGACACAAAAACTTTTTCCTTGTTGAAGCAGAGACCAGGAGACGTTGGGATATCTTTCAAGCAGAAGTTCTCTCTTTATTGAGAACTCACTGTGCATCGCTGTAGTCATCCATGTCTGACTATAGTTTCAGCAATTTATACTTTTCCAGGGGAGGGATACATAGAGGTGGAGACAATCTAAACAAAGCATGCAACTGCAGTACAGGAATCAGCCTGGTAACGGAATTTCCCCAGCCCTGATCTCATCAGCATAACAGTGTCATTCAAATGCATAGGTGCTAATCCAATCAGCCTGACAGTATCACCAAGACCTTCACATTATCATAGAGACAAAGGCACAGCCTGGCCTTGAGATTAGTATTCACATTTAACCTGGGACCCTGCCCGGTGGTCAGGAAGTACATACAGACAACAGGTTAATGTCTCAGACACCTGGGCTGCCGGACTTGATCTTCTTAGAATGTCATCATCTTTACCTCAAAATGTAAAACCCAATGTACATAACTTTTTCAGTTTATATACTATTTAAATATACTATTATATATAATTTGTAATCCAACAGTATCCACTGAAAACTGATCCCCACATGAACCACACCGCAGTTCATCTATTTTCATAATTGTCATCTGTAGGTGGGCCAATTTAGCCTTCATTAATATTCACCACAGGACATTTCTCTGATGCCCAGGCTTTCACAAAGGCTGTAGTCTAAATGTCTGTGTCATATTAGGAGGAATTTAAAGCATAATGTTGGTCGTGAACCTCTACTTGACATAACAAATGAAGAGGAGTAAAAATGAAATAGTAATCTTCACACATGGCATCTGTTTGGTTAAGTTGAAAAAGAATTGCATAAAGATAAAAAGTTTCAATAGTCTACAATTAAAATTGAACCAGAAATAAAATGAATTTTATTGTGTTTAATTCTAGCAGCAAATAGGCTTGCTACTCAAACCCCTTACAAGGTCAACACACGTTTTAGAGATTTAAGCAGTGTCTGTATGCACATCGTTGCACATCTTTGTCTTGGCCTTGACCCTGGTTATGACCTCTGATCTTTGTTCTCACCCATGTTGTTTTCATTCCCCAGTCAATGTATATTCTCCTTTGCTTGTTCTTTGTTGGAGTGTGAAAGTTAAATTTCAGAGCTGTGACCTTGTTATTCATGCTCTTCTTTTCCCGTTCACATACCAGTTATCTCTCAGGTTGTTTTTCAAGCACTGACCCAGTTTGCTTATTCGGACCTTGGATTATGCCTCAATTTGCCCAGACTGCATGTCCTCCTCCCCTGCTATGGTCTATGGAAATGGTGCTCCCTCACAGCTCCAGGGTGCTGAAGTTACTGTCTGTGTGGAGGTTTACATGTTCTCCCCGTGTCTGCATGGATGTCCTTATGGTTCTCTGGTTTTTGCCCATCTCCCGAAAGCATGCATAGAGAGGGTGTGGGTAAAGTTGTTCCTACATTTTTGGGATAGGCTCCGCATCCACTACAACCCTGACCAGGGTAAAGCAGCCACTGAAGATGAACGAATAAATGAATAAATAAATGAATAAATGAATATGTTAATACACCCTTCATTGTGTCCTTTTAGCTAAAGCATGAGTCATTTCATGAGACAGTCAGGTCAAAAAGTCAAGAAAATTCAGGCCCAATCCTAACTGCTGGTAAACATTGGTGACTCTAAAATTTTGCTTCCTTCATTATCCACTTTGTCTGTTGATCCACAATATAACAGCATTTATTACCAGCAAAACCACATCTATTTGAATCCACCTTCAAAACTGGATAAATCAGCCAACACCATTATCATGTCGACGTAAGAAACAAGGGAAATCAGCTTAATGAAAACTGCTGATGCATGACTGTCATGCAAACACAATTTGAAGTTTGCACGACTTATTGTAATAGTGTTTTCATTATTAGGTATTTTATGTCCATGCTGCATTGCATTATATAGTCCATAACTGATGAATGTACAAGAAAGCATGTTGATATGGCCAAACAAACAAAAATACTCCAAATTATGTAAAGATCATGAGTCTGACATCCAGTACACAACTAGCATGCAATTTTCAGTCTAATTCATATTTCACTGTGGATGAGAAATTGACTGAACAGTATGGCTAAGATTACATTTTTATGTCTAGTCAGTCTTATTTATTAAAGCTGAATTAGTCAATATTAGTGAAAATTGGAGCTCTAGATCAATTACTTGATAGAGTAGGTGAAGTACAACAACCCTAGAACAATTTTTTTACTCTTTAAATCTGCCTCCACCATGACAAAAAAGCCATGTCCTGTCCAGTGTCACCCAAATGAGGTCCTCTCAAGGTTTCTTACTCATATCATCTCAGGGAGTTTTTCCTCGCCACAGTTGCCTCAGGCTTGCTCGTTAGGGGAAAATGTTAGGGATTATTTATTTAAAACTTTATAATTTTATTCCATGTTTTTATATGTCTTTAAAGCTGACCTGAGACAAAATCCATTGTTAAAAGCGCTATACAAATAAATTGAATTGAAATTATGTTTTTTTTAGCAGAAGTTCACTTGATTCAAAATATACTTACTGTAAATAAACCATTAACAAAAAACTCATTTTAAAATGAACACTGTGCAGATTAACTACAACAATTCCCTGGCAAATCTCATTTCAATCATTTCAATAATTTTTAATGCTGTAAATTTATATGATCACAACTATGCCAGCACTGGTTCATAATGAGGAAACAAAATAAATGTGTCCTTGTCATTCCATTGCCACTGTGCTATTAAATAAACTACAGACACGGTAAAAGCTCAAATGCACAAAATACGATGCAGGACATCTTGAGCGCCACTGTGAACTGCATGTGTTCTGCTCTGCAGCAGTAAAGGTCAAAAAGGTCTTCACTGATTTTGACAGAGGTTTTGTTATTAATTTTAATGTACCTGGATAAATTGAGTCAGTAGGGATATAATAGCACTGCTGAAATCCAAAATTTCATAAAAATGAAAATGTCACATCAATCAAAATGTCTAGCAATAGGTGTCCATGAGAGCTCAGTTACTCAAATGTACTGCATCATACAATTAAATAGGACAAGAAGGTCGAACACTCACCTACTCCTGAGTGTCTAAATATCCATCCACTTTAACCTGTCTATTCATGCAGATATATATCAGCCAGTCATGTGTCAGCACCACAAAGCGTAAAATCACACAGATACAGGTCACAAGCTTCAGGTATCACATCACACTTTTTTTTCAATAGAGTCTGTGCCCATGGCAGCCGGAGATTCTTGTTTATGGCTGAAAGGAGTGCAATCTGATGTGGTCTTCTGCTGTTGTAGCTCATCCACCTCATGGTTGCATGCTGAGATGCTTTGCTGCTCACAATGTCTGTACAGAGCAATTAGCTGAGTTTTTCTATCCTTTCTGGCAGCATCTGGGCATTTTCCTATCATCTCACTTATCAACAAGGTGTTTCCACCCACAGAACTGTCACTGTGTTTTGTTTTTTGCACCTTACTGTGTAAACTCTAAAGAGTGTTGTGTGTAAAGATCAGCAGTTTTTAATCTCATCTGGTAACAACAAGGAATAAAGTCACAGAGATCCAACCTTTTCTTTATGATGATGTATGATGTGAGCATTAATTAAAGCTCTTGACCTGTGTGGGTTTCTGCACTGTGCTGCTGCTGCATGATTGGCTTGTTGGATAGCTGCATAAATGATGAGATAATGCAGGTGTTTCTGTTAAAGTAGCTGGTGAGTGTATGTACAATATAATATACTATACTATCAGCTCATCAATTTCAGTTTTATACCTCATTATCCACGTGGGTTTAGAAGAAGAGGAGTGCTGGGATTTTTTACTCCTAAGAACCTTAAGCACTTAGTTCATTTCTTCTGTAGCTTTACTAAGCTAGGTGTAATGCAGTCTGAACCATACGTCCACGCATGATAAACAACATGCCAATTTTATTATGAGCAATATTAATCCTTATACCATCTCCAATCCACCTGAGGACAAGGTAATGAAATGTTACTTCAACAAGGGAAATGTATCTCGGGTGAAAAAACAAATGGCAGCTCCCTAAATTCACAAACAACAGTTTACACTGGAGAATGAGCAGCCTAGTTTTCACCTTTTTGACACATTGTAGAGGCGTTAACAGATTCATAGCCAAATCCTCTTGCTGCTCGAGACTCCGTACATCAGTGTCTTCTGCTCTTTTCCCAAGAGCCATGAGTATAGCGAGTTTAAATCATCACAAAACAGAAACATGTTTGCTTCTTGTCTTACCTGGCCAAGTAGTTATGTAAGAAATTCATGTCGAACCTTGAGGCTGTTTTATGGGCTTGCTTATGGTAAAAAAAACAAACAAAAAAAACAAAAAAAAACATTGTTTTGATAAACTACTAAAGTGTAAAATATATTTTTGCAACCCGGGAGTTAACCAGCAATAGAAGTAGCAGTTTGCTGCTGGGTTTCCGAGTTACTGTACCATGATTTTTTTCCACAGCTATCCACCCCTAAACACCAGTATGGCCAGGAGCACATAACCCTAGCTTAGCTTTCGTATTCACCATATAGAAAGTGAGGAAGAACCAGAGAATGAAACATTCATGCTGCAGCCAGTGATGCATGAGCAAGCCCTCAAAAGAATAAACAAGAAAGAATATGTGAGATAGGACAAAGATTGAAACAAAATCAATGCTGAAAGCTCTGTTCAAGTTTTAATTTGTTTTCCTGAGAGCACCTCGAGTCCCTCTGAAAACATCAATATGATGATTGAATATTACCTGGCATAAAGACACAGAATACTTTATTACACCTCAGAAGAAAAGGGATACTAAGCTAACATCCAAGGAACTATATGGGATTTTTAACGCTATGAAGATATATTAAAAGATTCAATGCAGCTGTCCATTACCAACCCTCATCCTCCACACGCATATTTTATAATGAGTGTAATATCTATATCTATATCACAGAGGGTTACAGAATTAAGTGGTTTGTCAGTCAAATGTTTTTAACCCCTTCATAAATTAGGTAATGATGTCAGAATGAAAGCTCAGCCTGTGAAATAGACCACTGTAAGAGCAGAACCTCTTATATCTCAGCCATGAACTAGACCAAAAATAACCTATTAAAATCTAATTATTCTTTTGTACTATTTCTTGGCTACAGGTTTACTTTTGGCACGCTATAATTAATTGTCTTGCAAAAGACTTCCAAAACAAATGCTGTGCATTTATAATGTATGCTAATTAAGTAATTACTCTTACATAAACTCTGTATACTTCATTCTTCTATTAAGCTTTATTAGCTGGCATCAGCATTCTATTATGTTACTTATAAATATTACATGAGAACACAGGTCCATAGTAAAGGAAGTCTTTCTTCAATTAATGCTCACAGAATAATTAATAGTTCATTTATGATCAAGTTACCATGCACAAGGTTTTTATGACTGTGGAATACAAAAAAAAAGTTAGCGAACACTTATAAATGCACCAATGCATGTTCTAAAAATGTTGCGTGAATTTTTCACACCACAGGTGCCTGGAAGCCACACCAATTAATCACTGGTCTATTTCTGGAATTGCACACTTTATTTTATTTATGCTAATTAAATTGGACTAATGTGCCAGACTAATAAATGGGCAAATTTGTAATTGTATCATCTTTTAAAATCAGTGATGCGTTGAAGTAGAAAAAGAAATAATTCATGAACTGTATGAAACCTGAAGCACAGGAATATTAACACAAGTGCTAACTTGCATGTAATGAATACAGGTGAATAAAGGCATCTCTGGATCATACTGGATCCTACATTGTCTTTCCAGGGTTGCCAAAGCATACAAAGTATGAATCATATAAAGAGCAATATACAGAATATCATAATTCTTTAGAAAAATTCTTAATTCTCTTCAGTTAGACGTGAGTCATGCTGTCACCAGTTTGTCTGTCACAGTACAGACTGGCAGTGTGGGCTGAGGCATTTTACTAAGACAAATGAAACTAGCAGGCAGAGCCTACATATATACACTAGGAGTAAGCACTCCCCTCTAAAAGTATTGGAACAACAAGACCATGTAGCTATACACTGAAGACATTTGAGTTTGAAATGATAAATATGAGATGACAGATCTGAATTTCAGCTTTCTTTTCCTGATATGTATATCTAGATGTGTTGCACAACCATTTTTAAGTGATCAAAAAGACTGGGACATGTGACTGTTTCTTCTGCCTCATGTGTGGTGTTAACAGTTAGGTGACTGTTAGGTTAAAACATTGTATAGCTCTGAATATCTGCTCTTGCTCTGAGCACTGGGTTTGACCTGTTTGTTGTTAAAAAGGATAAACCAACATAAAGACCAGAGAGATGGGACAAAACTCTAGGAGAAAGACAAGCCATTTTGAAGCGGACACAAGAGGGAAAAATCAATCATAGCCATTTCACAAGCATTACAACTTGGTATATCAAACAGTCAAGAAAACAACAACACTTGAAAAAATGTCAGTTAGAGACATCAACAACAACCTCCATAGGGCAGGGGTGAAGGTATCACAATCCACTGTTTGAAAAAGATTATGAGAGCAGAAATAGAGAGGTCATAGAACAATATAGAGGCCTAACTACATGCTGAACTCACACGACAAACTACTAATCAACAATATGAATCAGAAAGCCAGATCAGAAATCACAAAGAAATACAGAGATGAGCCACAACCAAGATTAACCTCTACCAAAGGAGATGGAAAATGTGGAGGAAAAATGGATCTGCTCATGATTCATAACATATGAGTTCATTGGTAGAGCACAGTGGAGGTAATGTCATGGCTTGGGCTTGCATGCCTGCTTCAGGAAAGGCGCAATAAGCTTTACTTATCAACTCAGAAGTCTACAGAAACTTTCTGTCTGCCAATTTACAGAAAAAATGAAAAAAGTGGAAGGTTTTAGTCTGGCCAAGTCAATCACCCAACTGAGCAAAATTTCACTTCCTGAAGAAAAGTCTTAAAGCCATAAAACAAACAACAACTGAAAGAAGCTGCAGTACAAGCCTGGAAAAGCAACACAAAAGAGTTTTATTCACTTGTTCGTCTTATCTTTTCAAGACACATCTGCTCACCTAAAACTGGGCGGTCTGTCACCAAAAAATCAGTAAATGAAACATCTATCGTTTCAAATGTCTTCTGCATAGCAAATCCAAAAGAATTGCCCATGCAAGTTTCAGAGGGGACTGTACATGCTTCAGCCAAGAATGAGAAGCCAGTATCTGTTACTCTTAACATATTCCTACAAATTAAACTTGAATAAAAAATAACTTGAATATATTTATAAAAAAACATTTATGTCTAATCACTAGAAACAAAATGTTATCTAGAAAGAATTTCTAATGAGAGCCTAAAGAGTCAATTAAAGCTCCCTGCACTGCATTTAGTTACCTGCAGGGGGCAATTTAGCTGCATCTAAAACCCCAAAAGGTGAAGAAAAGAAGCCCAAGTCTGTAATTGATTTAAAAAAAAAAAAAAAAAAAAAAAACACCCCACCCCTTTACAGAACCCCTGTGACCACTGCACCCTGTCAGTATCTTTATTGCTCTGTCTTAATTAGGACCTCCATTATGTGACTAAGTCAGACACAAAGTTATAAATTCTGGTATTAATTTCAGGACAAGAAACTGTTCTGGTCATTATGATTAAATTAGTGAAAGGCCAGAGATTCGTGACAGGGCTGTGATCCTCACCCTTCAGGTGGTGCACTACAGCTTCTCTTTAACCTTTATTAATATGCTGATGCTCCTCTGGGTGTCTTAATTACATTTCTGTTTATGTCTGGATTTGAAAGACTGCTTTCTGAAGACCAGCAGAAGACAATTTATTCATATGGATGCCTCGTAGTGCATAATAACATGCGTCATATTTGGATACTCTGTTTTTCAGTTGACTAAACTTCTGACAGCACGGTACTTTCTTGCAGATGGATTTTATTTTAATGCATCTTTTAAAAAAAAAGGTTCCTATGCATAGTTAATATAAACAGTATGCATGAGCTTAAGTAGTCTGGAATTTTTAAAATTTCAGCATTTTTTCTTGGAGTTAAAATCATTTACACAATGGCTTTTTTTTTATTGTGGAGATCATATGTTTCTGACGCAGGATTCAGTGAAATACTACAGCACTATCCTCTGCTCTGACAATTTTGCATGATCAGTGATCTAGTTTTATTTCTAAAGACAAAATTATTCGGGAGAAAAACTAAGATGTCTGAGGCATAAAAATTGTCTTCAATCTTCAAAATTGTCTTTAACTTCTTCAAAGTGTCAATCAAAGTTCTCCTGCAATAAGATGTAGCATAGAATCGAGGTAATAAGAATAGTTGTGAGTAATCTGATTAAAACAAGCATCAAACTGTAGTCTAATATATTAATGTTGCTAAACATTATCACTAAAGTTATCACACCTGGTTGCCTCTTCAGCATTGGATCTGTTGTGAAAGAGAGTCCATGAAAGTCACAAACAGCAGTGTTGACAAGATGCACGCTAGATAGAGTCTGACACTCACCTTAAACGGATTTGACTTAATGCCAAAAATGCCTCTCACTGTCAATCTCACTCACGCTCAAGACATTTGAACAGTATATTGTCCATACCTTTGCATCAGACACGCTAACAAAGTGTAAAATCCATACATGTTGTCTTTGCATATATGACTTGCAATAGATCATATCGCAACCAAATGATGCGGCATGAATAACAAAATGTATGTACATCTGTCAGGTAGCCTGAATGCCAAGAACACCCACGGATAAATCTTGAGCAACATCTGCGACATTTCCGACAAGTGCTCGAGTGCTTGCTTGAACATTGCACTTGCAAATCAGAAGCACGAGTACAGCATGAAATACCTTTCCACATATCCTTCAAAGTCTAAAGCCGGAATAAAGCTTAATAAGATCCCGACTCTTTTAGTACATCAGTAAGAATTATACCTTAAACTTTAAACACTATTAACAATGCTTTTTAGGCATTATTTATTATATTATTTGCCCTAATCTAAGCAAAACAGATATTATTTGTGTGCTGGATGATTTTCAGCACAGTGGTTAGTGAGTAACACAGACAGAAATGTATTAATCACTGCAGCATTACAGGTCATTTTGAAAACCCTCAGTGTTACTGCTGCAACCTTCAACCTGAAATCCAGCCAGCAGTGCTTCTGTGTTAATAAACTCCCACTGATTATGGGCTAAAAGGACAATTAATACAAAGTGTGCATGAAGGGGAAAGAAATAATAAAAAAAATAATAAATTCAAAACAACACACAAACAGTTTTGTACATATTTGTTGGACCAAAAAGTATCGTTTATGTCTAATAAAATGGCCAGTAAGGGAAGAAAATGTTCAAAATGCCACAGCGTTTCATGATACCATAATGTCACTAGAATTTTATTGTCACAGCTGTGCTATGTGTTTGTGTGTGGGTGTGTGTGTGTGTGTGTGTGTGTGTGTGAATACTGGAGCTGCCATTTGTGAAAATGAAAAATCTCTATTTATTTTGTAGATTTGTTTTGTAGAAATGCTATTTGGGTTGTGTGTCCTCATTAATTCATGTGGGAGAGCTCTGCTTCAGCTCAGATCTTAAACACATTTTAATTTAGTAGGTTTCTAGTGGTATGGCAACATCTTATCTCTGTTGAATAAAAGCACTAGAATAAAATTTTTCATAGGGGGAACACACACAGCTTGTCTAAAAGTAGACCACTTTCAAAAGAAAATCTTGTAGAATAGCATTTATTCCAACAATTTGTTTCTATCAACCTTTCATTTCCATCACCTTGCATTTTCTCACTAGTGATATCCCTGCTGAAAAGCCCAGATGAGTCTGACTTGCTAGCAGCTGCCAAAACACAGGCCAAGCTGGTCATACAGGTATGATAAATTACTACCACTAATGTTACATCCTTGACCAGTTATATTTAAGAAAATAACACAACAATTTAAATCATTTAGACTAATAATAATAATAATAACAATAATAATAATAATAATAATAAACACTTGGTGATAAAATACAGTCTACCAGTTTAATCAGCTATGGTTGAGAGAGAGAGAGAGAGAGAGAGAGAGAGAGAGAGAGAGAGAGAGAAAGGTGGGTGTCTATGTGTCTACGTGATCATACTTCCTCTTTTACTGAGATACTGTGTACTTACGTGCCTCATCTGTTTTAACACTGATGAGGCATGCAGGCATAGTGAATGTATCCCCTTCGGTCATCGGAGTTTAATTTAGAGTTGGGCGAGTGTGAAGCAGCAGACCGCTCAAGCCACAAGATAATAGACATTACTTCAAATTACTGCAGGACAAAGAAGAACAACTTTTAACTAACACCACTCTATCAAACTCCTCCATCCGCTCTCTATGCAGATCAGCAGAGACACAGGAGCATGGAATGAAACTTATTTCCAAACCTTGGGACCCTGAGCAGCATGTGTGCTGAACATCTCATTCAAACGTTTCATCTTGTAACACTGAGCTGTGTGGGTGTGAGTATTATAGGAGAAATATGTACTGTATGTTTTCCCCTTTATCTCTGTGTTTGTCTTGAAGTAGCATTAGAGAAGCAATCGGATTTCAGGGATGGAGCGGCGAGGGCGTGGTCGAGCGTGAGTAGATGGAGAGGAGGCGAGCTGAACCTGCAGGTAACGTGTGATAATTCTCACCTGTGTCTCTTATCACCAATCTATTTATGTGCGTTTCTTTGTGCTTTCAGTTGTTGCCATAATGTGAGAGTGGCACAGCTGGCAGAACCTGCCACACACACACACACACACACAGACACTCTCACACTCCGCTGTGAAAGCCAGAAGCTAGTAGCGGCCCCTTTTCAGTAGGATTGTTTTTTTTATTTTTTTTTTGATGGAGTTGTTGAAGGTGCGCTGAAAAGCGCAGTGAAAAGAAACGAAAGCCTGAAGCTCAGCTAAAATTTTGTCTCCTGAGTCTTCCTCTGCACTTTAAACACTGGGGTTATACAAGAGAGCTGTAACTTTAATGCGGGCTTAAATTTTAATTGCTAAGATGAGTGTTTATTTCGAGTGCAGCTGTGGTTATAGCAAATAACTCGAAGTAACTCAGTTATCTCATATAGACTGGACTGTTTACACTGGACACTTAAACTAGGCACTTCTCTCTCATCCAGAGGCGATTCCAATACTACAATACAAGCATTTCTTCTGAAAAGGCATCAACTCCACGGACTATCAATTATTCTTCATACCTTTCCCCAGGCTGCTGTGACAATTAGGAGTCTCTTTATATAGAGTAAGTGTGATGAAAGGGTGCGACACTACAGATCCATACATGCTGCTGAGTGCGAGCAAAGGTAACATCTTGCTGAAAATATCTGTTCGTGCTGCTTTTAATTGTCTTGCACCTGAACACATAGTGCACATTTATCACCTCCAACAAGTGAACTCAAGGGAGCTTCTTTATGGCAGGCAAGGCACTGAGAGTATCCATCTTCTGATCATCTCACTCTCTCTCTCTCTCTCTCTCTCTCTCTCTTTCTCTCTCTCTCTTGTTAGTCAATTACAGCAAGACTGAGAAAAGATGAGACATTCTTGGAGCAGGCTATTACTGATTGCTAGTAGCTTGTATCAGTAATCTGCAGTGCTTTTGCTGGTGACCCTAAATTACCCCTAGGTGTGAATGAGGTGATTAAAGGTGTGTGCAATAGACTAGTGTCCTGTTTAGGGTGTATTCCAGGCTTCTCCTGCAACACAATAAAGTTCTTATGAATTATAAATGATAACTAAATCGTTAGAAATTATAAATTGTTATAAACAATTATAAATCTACTGTTTAGCAAAGTTTAGCAACCATTTTTTTTAAAACTTAGTGACCAGAGTGCCATATTTTTGGAGTAATAAGATAAGATAAGACAAAAAAACTGCTAAGGAAGATATTGCACATAATGTGATCCTGCACATGATGTGATACTGCACATGGTATGGTATTGCACATGATGTGATATTGTACACGGTATAGTATTGTACACGGTATAGTATTGTACACGGTATGGCATCGTACATGGTATGGTATTGGTATTGTTTAAACTTTATGTCTCTTTTAGGGGGAAAAGGCCTGCAGTCAGTTTTTCCAGATAAACAGAAGTTCTATCAAAGTGTAGTAAATGGTAAAAGATTACTGGTCCAATACTCATGATATATAAAACCATGCAATAATTCTGTTGAAAGTGAACAACCTGCAAAAAGTAAAAAGAGCATTCACACCTATTATGCCATTTTGTTTTCATTTTATTCTGATTTCTTCATGTATACTGTATTATCATTAAACTTTGATCCTGACCAGGCAGTATTCACTGCAAAATCACTTAAAGGTTTATACACAGTGCAGATTAGGTATAAATGTGTTAGATATTTTTACTTGTTTTGATTTGTAACTAAAATGTAACTAAAGGTTTATATACAGTTATTTTGTGTTATTAGTTATTAGATAAGTCTTTGTGGTGCCACCAATATTCTATACCACACTAGCTAAAATAATACTCTCACTGCATGGTTTAAGACCTGACTTATGATCAAATGTCACTGGGAATTTGTCTGTTTTTGCTGTTTCTGCTAAGTATATCAATGTCATATTAACAGGCTAAAAGAGCATTCAGCTCTGGAGCTTCTGTAGAGTGCCAAAGCTTTTCACTTGGGTTTTCACAAATCCACTCACACAAACACAAAAAACATAAGCATCCATGACAGCTTTTTTTCTTTAAAGAGTCTGGCTTGCTGATCAGAAGGTCAAGCCCTAGTACTACCAAGCTGCCACTGTTAGGCCCTTGAGCAAGGCCCTTAACCCTCTCTGCTCCAAGGGCACTGTATGGCTGACCCCGCGCTCTGACCCCAGCTTCATAACCAGCTGAGATATGCAAAGAAAAGAATTTCACTCGACTGTAATGTTTATGTGATGAATAAAGGCTTCTTATTCTTTTATCAGCTTTTGCTTGATCATTATTGATTTTACAGTTATGCTTTGCTCAATATTTTTGCCACTTACCTCATTTACTGAGAACACTGCACTCATGTCCAATCAATAGTTTTCAAACAAAAACGATTTCACACACACACACACACATACACACACACACACACACACAAGAGAACAATTAAAAGAACTGATTGTTTCTACTGTTATTCAGTGAGAGAGCAAACTGTTATACAGACAGTTAATGACTCTCGCAGGTATGAAGCAAACCAAACAGAACCTAATGAGATAATATGAAACAAAATATTTTACCTTTTTCCTTACTAAGTAGTCTGCATAATTTTCTGCAAATTCATCAAGATTACACCAAGGTTTTTCCTTTTCACCTGCATGAATCAGTATAAGGCAGGTGGACGGTGTCTCCCTCCACGTAGAAATCATGGCTGAGAGTAGAGCAGCAGTTCCCTAAGGGTTCATGTTATCTGGGCCGAGGGCAAGAGCACAAATCTCCAGCTAAGTCTCCAGTGAGCTCATTACCCACACCCAAAGACTGGGACCTTTTACTGAAGGACTCACATCTCTCTTTCTCTCTCTCTCTCTCTCTGTTCCAGGTGTTCTGACTCCCTTGACACTACGGTACAGTAGATGGTCCTATTTAAAAAAAAACCTCATGAAATGTCACTGAGGAATCTAAAATGACAAACATTAGCCATTAACAAGCTGAGGGGAAAAAAATCCCTTTGCTGATTTCTTAAACTTGCCTGACTTTCAACACCTAATAGTGTCCACGAACATGTCAAAGGCTGGCAAAATGAAGAATAATGGAGCGAGCAGGTAGGTAGGAAAACTCAATCATTTAATGCCATCTGTCACAAGCGAAAAGCTTTCTGTGAATTGCAAAAGCACAATGTCCTTGGGAAGAAGGAAAAGTGGTCGATTGGTGCAAAGGAAACAGTGGTGTGTGAGCTACTGGGTCGAAGCGGAGGAGGGAGGAGGGTCATTACTTATCCGCTTTTGTCTGAGACGTGAAAACAACCACAAGTGAAAAGATTGATGGCTCGGTGTGCCAGCAGTTCAACAAAACTCAACATTTTGAATGGCCAGGGAGTTCAGCTTACTTAAAGCTCTCTCATCTGTGAAATGTGAGGGAGCCTCGAGAAGAAAAAGAGTTAGATGCTCTTATCGCTGACTGTCACGCTACTAATTTGAGTTCCTTGCAAATAAACTAGAGGTTAAATACCGCACACAATACCATAAACAGAAAGAAAAAGGACAAACAGATCTAGGATTTTAGTGAAACTTGTTATCTGGGTAAGCTCTTCAAATCAGTGGTTCATCTGAAATATGAAAGAGCTATCTTATTTCTCTGTCCTTCATTATTTCTGCACTCACCTTGTAAGCATGTGTGCACAGGATTGCGCTGAAAGTGGGAAAGTGTCTCTTAAGGACTGGGGTAAGCTGGCAGGAGTTCAGATTCAGATGGGAAGCCAAATCATGCCCTGCCCTCTTTTATCGATTGAACAGCTGTAGCTAACCTCCCAAGAGCAGCGCTGGGGTTTAGTTCTCCTTCACTCCCACTCAGAACAAGCGGGACTGCACTCGCACCAAAACAATTCTGGGATTAAGCAGACCACTTTTCACTTCTCTTGTCAAGATGTGCCTCTTGAGTCATTTCTCAAAGTACATAAAATTGATTTAATGTCAGGCACCACTCAGATTTGTCCTTTACTGGTTTACAATACACTCAGTGCATGTCCTATTGTTTTAATTACCATGTTTTCTAACCATTAATGCAGATCAAATAAAAGACAGGGTACACTGTCTTGAACTATCAGCTTTGTACTATTATGTAAGAAACCTGGTAGGGTACGTTTGTCTCACGCAATGGCGGGGTCCGCTGTTTGTAGCGGATCATTTGATCTGCGTGATTTGGCACAGGTTTTACACGGATGCCCTTTCTGTCGCAACCCTCCCATTTTTATCTGGGCTTGGGACCGGCACTGAGAGTTAACTCTTCAGTGGCTGGATTGGCGCCCTGCCCAGAAATCTAACCCAAGCCGCGGCAATGAGAGCGCGGGATCCTGCCGAAGGACCACCAGGAGGCCTAGGGTACATAAATCTGTGATGTTTGGTATTATTTGAGAATGACTCAAATAAAATTTAAAGAGATATCTGAACACACTCAATACACACAGTGGGCCTCATTTATCAATGTTTTATATATAAATACCAATCACCTGTAATCGTGACCAAACAACGTAATCTCAGCACAGCTGAATTAATCTCATACACAAAGGTTCCTAAAAGATAATGCTCACTGAATCTTATAAAATGAAAACTAAATGACAAATTTGAGTACCTTCTAAGGAGTGCAGTAAATTGTGTGTTTGTGTTTCTCTCCATTAAAGAACTATTTTTTCTTTCAAGTCATTAATAATAAATATCTAGTTTTACAAAATTCTAATTAACTTTGTGTGTGCAGTTAAAAGAAATGTGATTTAAATGGTGTATATAAAAATCCAAAGCTAAAATTGTATAAAATTATCAATCTGTATATAAAGCAATAAAATATAAATTTGCTTTTATCCAGTTTAATAAATGAGATCTGATATTCTTAGTGAATTAAAGCTTTGCCATCTGTATTGCACTGAAATGGCAACAAATGTACAAATACTGTTGTTCATTAGTGCAGTCCTCTTTGGCTTCTGCATTATTTCTGCTTTCAGTATAGTATTTACTACACAAACATGTATGTTTATTGTTCTAATCTATCAGTAATGTATAGTAAGTCTACAAATGGCATTATTCTAAAGCAAGGCAGCAAAACAAATGAAACCACTGACTGTAACACGTATTTCCAGCTTACCTTTGCTGATGTCCTGATACTCGAGCCACAGCTGGCGCTGCACCTGCTTATTGGGGTACCAGATGGTGCAGGACTCCTCAAAGCCATACACCGCCTCCTGGACAAAATGATTCCCAAACTCCTTCAGAATGGACACGAAGTCGCTCCGCAATGTCGCACCATCCAAGGAATGGATGGCTGAACTGAAGGCTGAAGAAACGGAGAAATGAACTTCAATTATAGCAATTTTGAAATATCAGTCAAAAGTCAAAGCAAAATTAAGGCAAAACAAAAATTTTGAATCGTAAATTGCCTAGCATACATTTCTTTGTCTTTGGGTCAAACGGTTTTTAAAAAAAAAGTTACTGAATATTTTAAAACAACATGTCAAATCTTTATTACTCAGTGTTATGTGCAAAATAACATTATCTAGGGAAAAGAGGGCTGGCTACACAAACAAACACAAAACCCTGCAGACATCCATGTGCATGTGTGTGGGCTGTGCTTTTGACCTTTGAAAGAATGTCAACAATTGGGGAAAAAAAATCTACTCTTAACAAAGTAGTACTACACAAAACCAAAGTAGAATCAGTCAGACTGAGCAAGTTTCACTTCTGATCCCTACAGCATTTCTAGCATTTCTGAATCCATAGAGAATTATGACAAAAATGCATTTGTTGAAGCTAGAATTCATCTTCTTGTGGTGCTGAGCAAATTAAATAAATAAAAATGTAAGAAAATATTTAATTAAAGTAATATAAATAAATGAAAAGCCACAACAAATACAACACAATATTTTTGTGTCACGGAAAGCACAGCCCAGTCTAAGAGCATTGCGTGAACCAGCCAGAACTTACTCATGAAAAATGAATTCTTTCACTGTTAATGGGAAGCAGGAAGCATGGAGGGGAACCATTGCACATAATGAGGGAGAGGAAATAAAACTTTAGTGTCATTTAATAAAAGAATGGCAGAAAAGGATTTTGGAGATAAGAATTTGTACGTCAAACAAATGATTAACAAATGAAGCAAAAGAAATTTACTGATAATTCAAGAATAAATTGAAGTTCTTGTAGAAATTCAAATGTGCACAGGCTTAACTTCACTAACCGTTCATTAACACTCATCTGGCTTATTGGGTGAGCTCGAGGAAATCACATCAAACGCATAATGGCTCATCAGACTTACAAAAAAAAAAAAAAAAAATCAGGAGGAGAAATCCACTGAGGAATAGTCAAAGTCACACAGAGGATTCTGCCATGGCATTTAACCTACATGCAGCTGAATTTATCAATTCCCTTAGTCCAAAAACATCGAGAGAGCCCAAGATAATTTGTTAATTTAGAACAAAAAGTGCTATTTTAATTGTTGTGAAAGCCACCATTTGGTTAAAACGACCACATTTTCTCCACAGTTTAGTCACCTGACAATTTCCACCCACCAGCTAGCTCTCCTTCATCCTCCCTGGTTAGTGTCTGTCATATGATACTCCTCTGAGACGCATGAACCCAGCCGGAGCTGTCTGCCCTCTTCAGCATACATAGGCTTAATGTCATTCTGACTGACAGGAAGAGAGTATATACCATCACTTCTACATTTCTACACAAGTGTGCACTCATGGTTTCTGACCACAGATGGTTGGGGAATCATCAGGAGTCCAACAACAGGACAAATACTTTTCTGTTTTTCTAGAGCTTCTACCTGCTCTGATTATAAGCCACTTTTCTATCATGTGGTCTTGAGATCTTCACTTTCATGGTGTTCCATATAAAGAAAAGCGAACTGAAGAATGACCGGAGAAGAATGAGAGGTGTCGGAGTTAGGTTTACCTTGAGAGAGGGTCCACTGATTAAGCCTGACATGATACAAAATGGAACGAAGCTTCCAGTGCTGCACTAGAGGATATCCAGAAACTTCGCTGTAGTTCACCATCCCTGAAACACAAAACAATGCAAGTAAGTGGAGGGAAAATAAATCATAAGTTGTAGACTTTGACACAAATGCATTAGCAATGCTTTTGTTTAGAAAGCATACTGCTATTAGGTTTGTGACAGAACATTTTTCAGTTAGTTGCTAAATGTTTGAGTTGATTTTTAATGCTAAGCCACACAAACTGGGAAGCATGCAACTTTTTCCCCTTCTAACACCAGAAATTGAAATGGAATGCAGGAGCAGCTGTTACTCCTAACCTTGCTTGATTGGTTCAGCTCTTCATGCAGGCAATTCACAGCCTCCCTGAGAATCACACCCCGTTCTGCCGCTACTTGAAAATCACCACATTTGCATTTAGCCACATGAGAACATGCTTAAGCTTTAAAGGACTCAAAGTGCCTCTTGTCCTTTTTGCCTTGACTCTACAATCAGCAAAATGAGAAAATGAAAAAAAAAATAAAGCTTATGAACACCTTGAGGGACCTTTTCCCATAAAGAAGCCCATCTGGGATTCCCAACCAATAGGGCTTCAGGAACAGTCTAGTGTTATTATGTTTAGTATGTGTTACAGTGTTTAGAATGTGTTAAGTGTGCTTTATTGTGTTTAGACTAGTATGTGCTATTGTGTTTAATGTTATGTTAGTATGTTTAGTTTAAGTTATTGTATTAAGTCTAGTGTTAGTGTGTTTAGTCTAGTATGTGTTGTGTTTAGTCTAGTATGTGTTATTGTGTTTAGTCTAGTATGTGTTATTGTGTTTAGTCTAGTATGTGTTACTGTGTTTAGTCTAGTATGTGTGTTTAGTCTAGTATGTGTTACTGTGTTTAGTATGTGTTGTATTTGTATAAATCTGGGATTTGTTATCCATTTTAAATTGGAAGCAAACAGAAGGTTTTAGAATTTTGAAACATCTAAAACAAATAAAGTGATTGAATAACAAAATGATTGACTGACTATAGACCATCTGTTGTGGGTAACACATTATGAATAGAAGATGCAGCATTACAAATTTCTATAAACGAAAAACATAGCTGCACGTGTCATTCATCATTCAGTAGACGAGACCTGTCACTGCTCTGCTGCAAGCGAAATAGTAACTTCTCTTCTCACACGCTGCCATATGTAGGTGCGGCTGAAGTGATCAATCATATCGTCTCCTGTAGCAACTGTCAGCCTCTTGCATGCCACACAAGGCACTACGGCCATACATCAATTTAGTCCGGCATCATGTTTACCACATCTGGAGGCTTGCATGGGCCATCATGCACCCAGCACTGAGCACAGTAACCTCATTCAGGTTTATGGCATTGCAAACTCAAGCTGACATGTATTTAGAAGCAAGGCAAATACTGACAGGCACTGAAAGCGGTGAAACAATCCTCTGAACATTAAAAATGTTGTTTTTCTGTATAGATTTCACATCCAAGCAAAAAAAGATGGATTTTCATAAATAAGCACTGGCTGAAAAGTATTAAAAAATAAATCTGCAAGCTTGAACATCAGCACCTGACATATTGGACAATCAGGTCTGAATTGTACTTAATGCAATAATTGCTCTGGCGTAATTCCTGGGGTTTGTTTCTATCCACATATTTCATACAAATTTAGAATCTGTATAGACGAAATATGCAATAAATGGTAGTGCACAAATATTTTTTGAATAAATGATAAATAGCAGTATAAACAGCTGTATGTTTCATTCTTAATGAGTCCAATACTCTTTCCTCAGTGCTGCTTCAAGAAACCAGTAAAACCTTTTTTTTAACCTTTTAATATTTTAGGGTCCATGTTTGCCACTGATTCATAGTCAAAGCTGTCTATAATCACATATGAAAGGTTTTATGTATAACTTAAATCATGAAATCTGTCCAGTAAACCAATTTTACCATTTTAAGTCATTTTCAAAGGACAATAAAATAGCTGCAGACATATATATATATATATATATATATATATATATATATATATATATATATATATATATATATATATATATATAAAATCAAATCAAATACATATAATATATAAA
The DNA here is from genome assembly GCF_019097595.1 of Hemibagrus wyckioides. Taxonomy (NCBI): domain Eukaryota; kingdom Metazoa; phylum Chordata; class Actinopteri; order Siluriformes; family Bagridae; genus Hemibagrus; species Hemibagrus wyckioides. The sequence continues at coordinate 7,303,234 of NC_080716.1, forward strand.
ATCAAATACATTTACATGAATGCATTTTTAAAAATAGTATTTAAATAGGATTTTTTCTGAATGTGCTGTGGAAGGAAAGCTCTGACAGCATCAACAATGTACCCCACTTTCAGGTTTTTGCCAGGATTTATGAGTATATACTTATTTTATAAGTACCATGGTTCAGAGACATTTAATTTAGTCTTTTGTTTTTCCCACCAATAAAGTGCAAAATAACCTCATCTGGTTTACATTTGAGTTGTTTAAGTAACTGATTCTGCTGCTTGCTTGGATGTCTCTGGCTCCTCAGGTTCATTCTAGTACAATTTACTGAAGGTTAAGCATTGCTTCAATTGAGGAAAAACACACAACAGTTTCAGACTGGGCACTGACTATGGAAAGCCGTTGGGTGTTTGCTTAACTATCGGACTTTTATCTTTATCCTGATTTGTTTCAGAATTGTGAATATAAGCAGTAAAAATGTAAATCAATTTACATGACTCTTTTTGCTACCTTTTCCGGATATGGGCAAAAGGATACAGACTGCATTTCTGCATTTCTCGTGTTCTTTTACCCTGTTAGCGCTCTGACAGAGTGCACATATTTGATAAATAAGGTCTTAAATGCATCCTCGCGCAGAATGCTCTCACTGAGAGCCTCTCGCTTAGATCCATCTAAAACGGAAAAGATGCATTTGCCCCCATGGAGCACCCTGGCATTTGTGCAGCACATGTCACTGTTAGGATTAATAACAAGCTCCCAACACAGTACACACCCTCGTTTTCTCTTCTCTCAGCTAAAATCCACAGGCCTCTCTCCTTTTTTTTACCCTTTGGGCTCTGTGCTCTTGCCTGACAGAATGATTAATACTAGCAAACTTCACCTTGCAAACACAAGTTCAGGGGCTGAAGACACAAATCTGCCAGTCAGTGGTGGCATCGTTAAAGGCTGAGCTGAGCTCTGAACGTCCAACTGGGAAAAAAGAGGTACTGTTGATGGATAGACGTATACACACCCAGCCACACACAAGCATATGCTGAGAGGCTGACGAAATCCTGGATATGAAATTGATTCAGCACTGTGCACACATGTCGATGACATGCAACCAAAGAGTCCATAAGTCACCATGGCACCAAATCCACCCATTTAAAGTCTTTGCAATGGAAGATGGCTGATAGCAGTCCTCAAATGGCTCATGAAAGACCATTAACCGATGTAGCCCATGTCCCATTTCACCCTTGGATGAGTTGAAGAATGGAGACGCAGGAAGAAAATGATAGTACTGAGCAACTTGGGCCTAACTTTTGTTCACTAAGTTAATAGAAGAGAAATGGCAATACTGTGCAGGAAGCTCATCATCAGGAAGAAGACAAGTAGCATAAACATGTGGGCTGTTTAACAACATAAGTAATGTGGGCTCTGACAAAACATTGACATACATAGCTGTAATTTCTTTAGCTTCATATCTAGACTATGTAAAAATGACACACAACCCACCATGGTGTTCAGGATAATTCTCCACAAAGGAGTGTTGATAAATTATAAAAGAAGAACATTCACACATTTTAACCATTTATAATTCTATTTAATGTTATAGATATCCACAAATCCACAAATCAAGTTACCTGCAGTTTCCATCATATTTTACATTACAGCAGGTATAAACAGTCACTCCAGAGTCTACTACTATTATTATTATCTTCTCTGTCTTGAAGTTAATAAGACAAAAAATGCAGCTTGTCATGTTACTGAGAAACCAGAAAGCATAAACTCCTATGTCCTTAAGTCCTTCCTGCGGAAAATGAACTGACAGTTACAAAGACTCTTTACGGTAAACGTCTCATTGCTGATGCACAGCATCTGACTTTGACAATAAGGCAGCTACACTGCTAACTAGAACCAGAAGTGAACACATCACTCCTATCTTATACACATGGCATTGCAGTGCAGTACCTGAGCAAATTTTTGGTTTTAAGATCTGCCATGCCAAACTCGATCAAACGTTGCAGGCTATCTGTTGGTAGCTCAAGTGGTAACAACTACATAAAAAAGGGCAGAGCCCTTATGGAAAGGCTACCAGTTAGTGTTCAGGACTCAGACATAGTCTCAGTTTTAAGTCCAGGCTGAAAACACATTTTTTTAGTCAAGCTTTCTATGTATATTTTTTTCTCAGGTAAAGGAGCAGGTCTGGATGGTCCATGGGCATAGATTGTTTGGTGAACTGGGATGTTTGGATATTTGCATCCAGCCAACCTGCCTCTCCCTTTTAGTTATGCTGTCATAGCTAGCTTTGCTGGAGTCCAAGCCACAAAACCAAATATTGTCTCTCTCTCTCTCTCTCTCTCTCTCTCTCTCTCTCTCTCTCTCACTCACTCTCTCTCTCTATATATATATGTTAAAACACTATACAAATAAAACTCTGTATTGAACTGGACTGTATTTAAATTAAGGCATAATTGTTATTTTATGGTCTAGAATTTCTGGAGTTTTCCATCTGTGTTCACACAGTGTAGCATTCTGCATCTTTCTGTATCAATGCAAAACACTTCATATTTTAAGTTATTTATAAGAGTTAAGTTTTATTTATAAGAGTTTAAATTAGGTTGACTTTAGGCATTGTAAAGCTTTTTAGATTGCTTGAGTCAACATTAAACAGATCAAAGAAATGAAACACCACCACTAATCTCCAAAAGGCTGGGTCGATTTTTACTTCATTATTTAAAATGTATGAAAAATTTTAAACTTATTCTGGCAAAAAAAAAAAGATTTTAAATCCAATCAGCACATATCTCCGCATCTCTTCTTTGTGTACAGAGTTACAGTATAGAGGAGACACTGCTCAAGTCCAAGGTGACACACTTTTTCATGTGGACAGAGCATGTCAGTGTCTCGAGGCATCTCAGCAGACTCATAGCTTAGAGCTGGGCTGGTCACTGGGCCATATGCTGGCATTTTAATTGAGAGGGACTTTGGGAGAGGGACTTTGTGCCAACAGTATGAATCACTGCCAGTCACAGCCACGTCAGTGTTCAACCTCAATCTGGCTCCTGACCAAGAGACAAGAGCAGATTCCTGACATCCATAAGGAGGAAATGAGCTGGACTGATCTAATAGTATTTCTGTAATGCTTCCAGACCTATTCTCTTCTCTCCATTCTCTTTCAAATTAGGTGTGAGATAAAAGATTTACAATGGCCATATTTTTTTAATCAAAGTTGTGTATAGCCAAATCTGATTGCAGATTTCTGATCGGTTTCATTATTCATCATCATCATTTGCCATATCTGAATGATTGAACTTTTTAACAAGCTGAAAAAAAATTAATTAAATAAATATAGTATAAACTAAATATAAAATGATATTTATACTAATAAAATACTAATATACTAATAATCTAAATCATTATCTAGTTTAATATAAATCGGTATCATCAACAGCTAATGTTGCTCATCACAATTCTACACACAGAAACATCATCCTGAGATGTAAGTAATGCGCTTCGGTGTCAAAATGTTATTTGCATTTGCAAATGGGAGGCAGAATGAGTAAATGTGAATCTTTATCAGCTCATTAGTCCTGCAACAGAGTAAAAGTCCACAAGATATTACAAAATTTCATGTCTAACGCACCAGACTTTCAGCATTTTATTTATTTATTTATTCATTTCATTTTTTTGGTAGTCTTCTTTTACTCACCAATATTTCAAAAATGAAACTTCAATTAAACATGAAACCAGTTAATTGTGAACTAGTGAACAAAACAAATGAATAAAAACCTAGTAATAAGAGTTCCCATAAACTGACTTCCTGCTGCAAGATCCTGAAGAGCAAAAGAGAAACACGTGCGCTATGTCATCTGAAGATTGCATCTTTGAATCCAGAAGACGCCACGTACCCTCTCTTCCCCATCAATCAGTGTCACCTGTGAGCCTGCATGCATGTGCTGGGCAGCACTTTCCTCTGATTGTGTTACATTGCCATGTAACGCACCACAAGCAGCAGTTTGAAATGATACGGTCGGCAGCTTCGCGTGTCTTGATGGGAACAGGTGTCAGCCTTCACCCCCTTGGGAAGGTAGATATATGATAGGGTAGAACTGGCTGGAGGATGGGAATTGGGAAAAAAAACTACCTGCTGGAAAAGTGGTATACCTGATTTTGGCTTCACAAACTTTTAAAACTTTCTTTTTATTTGCAGCAATGTCAATAATGAAAAAAACTTACCGAGCTTCACATGATATTTTACTTTCTCCATTTGAATCACTCATTCTTTCTTAGATCTTCTTCATATCTTAAATAACCAGCTGAATGCAATCCTTTTAACGGCTTAGTATTGCAGTACCTGAATAAATCAGGTCATGTAAATTAGCTATGTACATGGAGGTAAATTATGCTGTGCTGCAGACATATGACATTAATTCAAAGACACCTGGGTGGGAGTTTACGTCCACACGGCTGAAGCGGATTCTTCACCTGCATTCAAATCGCTCCTCGCTGTGATGTTATATGACAGATTTATGAAACAGACACCGATTTGTATTACAGCAAACTGTGTAGAAAACAGTGCTTGCTTCTGTACATCGTTACTGAATAGATCTGATCTCGATACAATGCTTATTGGTTAACATTATCTGCGTATAAATACATTTGAACACTTCCTTTAATGCCATAGCACAATACAGCAGCCGTGCAGTAATTAAGTCATTTGGTTATTTGGAGCACAGAAACCACTATCTTAAAAGCAATACATTATATTTCATTATTATATATACAGCAACAATGCCACAGTCAAAGTCACAGAGATTATATTTTTCTCATTATGATGTTTGATAGAAATCTTAGTTATGCATATAAGAATCTAAAATTTCTACAATGGTGTAGCTTAACAGTAATGCTTGGGTAAGCGAGCTGTTCACAGATGCTTCGATGTCATTTCCACGGATGCTTGCGGTGACAGGCAGCACCATGGCCACCTTTAAGAACTGCAGGCCCCATGCTGCGGCACCCACTGTATTAATTATCACTTCTAATGTTGTCAGCTAATTAATTGACGTTTACTGCAGGAATTGGCTCTGGCAATTCGCTGCAATTAATCAGTGTCAAAGAATAAATTAAACCCCAAATGCGATTACCATTGAGAGTGGCAAAAATGTTGAATATTAATAGAGGCTGGTCCTTTTTATACCCATAAACGTGGCACAACATACAAAGTCCAGTATCATTTTTCTTCCGATACCGCTGTCCGGAATGTGTATAGGCACAACTGTAAACTGCATCATGTCTAAATAATAATCATTATATGTGTAATCTTTTTGTCATGTTTAATCCCATCCATTCATTTACACAAGAAGCTTTAAAGCCATTAGCAGAGAAGATTGCGCAAATTTATGCAGCGTGTGGTGGACTGCTGCATCAAATTCCACTTGTTTATTAACATAGTAATTATCTTGCAAGCTAGGAAAGCTGTTCGGCTCAGTTAGTAAAACAAGATCGCTGAATACATGGCAACCGAGATCTCTAATTGCCCTGGCAACAGCGCTGTGTTTTCTGTTTGTTTCTTTCCAAAAACTGGTGACAGACGGATGGGGGACACCGAGTGAAAGTCGGAATATTGGCAGTGAGCTTCCAAATTGCAGCCTAGTGTAATTTCTATAACGAATAAGCTCTTTAAATGATTGATCCCATTATACAATTACTGTAGCTGTACATTCAACACAGGTTTAATGTTTAAACAAAAAATAATCATTCATTAAATTAACACAAATATATAGTGAAGCTGTTATGTAGCACTAGAAAAAATAATATTCCTTAAAAATGCACAATGAGAGTGAATTAATGACTTGGGAAAGCACAATTATTAGAGATTGTAAATAAATTGACAAAACAATGAAGATATAATATTTTCAACTTCAAAATATTACAGAAACAAAAAGAAAAATCTCATTTGAGGAATAGGAGGGATTTTGAGCGGCTTGAGTTTAAAAAATCAAAAATCAAAAGATAGAGAGAGAGAGAGATTCATTGTTGTCATGAAATGGATGCCACCAGCAGGTTCGGAGCGACTATCATGCCCTAAAGGCGTGACCTTCCGTCTCAGTACCAATTACAGCCACCGCTAATAAAATATAGATTTTTCTTTCCTGTCTCTCCAATGCCATATCTGAACTAAGTGTCACAAGGTGCCACAAAAACACCCCAGAGGAACTAACTGTCAGAGTACGGAAAGATCAATTGTTTTTATTATAGAGGTACACCAGTTATGACTGATGGTAAGTATATATATTACTCAAACTTTGTCAGTTCATACAGCCAATCCCAGATCTTCAGCTTGACATGTTCATTAATTTTTAAATTTACTTCTATATATTTTTATTTCTGTTCTAGTTTTAGAAACACTATAGTATAGTAAAAATAGTATTGTGTTTGTGTTTTTTAAACAGAACTTTACATCTACATATTTATTAAATCTAATAATCTGAGAAAAATGACTTACTGTGTGTATCTTTTCTTACACTCTTATTTTTATAGACAGAATGCAGCGAGCTGCAAAATCCCATGAGAAATTCAAGTACAGGAAACCATTCACCACATCAAAAAAAAATTATTATTATTAATAATAACAATAATAATAATAATCATAATAATCCTTGCATGTATGCACATGCTCAAGTCTTACATATATGCCACAACTTCCTGAGTATAAGATTATGTTTGATTTACTATACATAATGAACCCTAATGCTGCCAGATGTAATAGCCAGTACACAGTCATTTCGTCTGACCATAACTTTGTATCGCATCACTTTATCATTTTTATGACCTGTGGCTGCATCTGTATCAATTACTTCAAAGTTAAAAACTCATGGTGTGTTAAACGTGCACTTCCCATCAGCGGAGGAAACAACAGTAAAAGTCATTCTGTAGATCTATTCGAGTGGATCCAGTCTATCAGACAAAACGCATGGTCACTTTTAAAGATCAAATTTGTGATCAAATGTTCCTTCGAAGGAATTTTTAAAAATTTGAGTCTTGTCACTTTCATTCTTTCTCCAATAGACACAGTCAGTAGTTTGCTAGCAAATTCTTCCAAAGTTGTCAAAAAAGTCCTTAGTCAGCCATTTGTTTTCCAACTCAACCAACAGTTCTCTTCCTTTTGCAATGATCAGTGACATCTCTGCACTTAGAGCTCTTTGTAATGCAGCAGTTCTCTTTAACACAGGTCATACACAGGAAGAGAGAGCCCATTTTTTACTTTCTCATAAGCAGACCACAATTAAACACTGTGATCGCACTGAGATTTCACTCCAAATCCAAGGTCACGAGCAGCAATCAATGAATTCAGCAAGCTTGCAGAAGATCCCACGACTTTTCACATCTCAGCAGGAATGTGTTTGGCATCTTTAGGCTTCCTACATGCTTTCCAATTAAATCAAGATGTATTTGCCTTTCAAAGTCTCTCTCCCGTTCCCTCCTCCCCCCACCGGAATAATTGATGGAACGCTCAGGTATATGATGAATCACTTCCAAGCCAAATATGAATAGAAAGATAAATGTGTTGCTCTTCGAGGGCCGTGAGGATAGACTCGAGGAGTTGCTGACACAGTGACAAATACACTGACCATGGCACGGAACTGCCCAAACCAGCAAGGGGGGGAAGCTCAAAGCTGCACCACATCGCCAACTCGGATCCAATTCATTTAGCTAGTGGCAAAATTTTGGCGAGCTGTTTGTTGGCACTAACAAAGCAGTATGCTATTGTGGCAGGGGAGACCATTAAGGTCAGGGGAGAAATCTAACGGAATAATGAGTTAATGAGCAAAGTATTTTAGGCTTTAATGTGTAATTTAACCAGACTCTTATGTCATCTGTTCTGCTTTATAGAAAGCCTTAGTGTTTTTATTTTCCAGCAAGGACTAAAATAACACTAGTCCCACCAGCATTTATGCATTTAAATAAAGCAGAATTGTTATTATTGGGTGTGTCAGGAAACCTGGGAGGATAGCTCACACACCCAATAATACCAAGACTTGCAAAAAGCTGTTGTTACTAAGAAAAGCACACTGCAGCTTGTACTCTGAGACTATGCTCTTAACTTACTGTTAATGTCGTACACATGACTAATGTAGCACATTTAATGGATAATTTGTAAGAAGCACTGTTCAGGGAGCATCAGGAATAGGAGCTATTGGGCTCTGAGGGCTCATGAGCATGACCACCTGCCTCTTCCCCTGGAGGCCTCAGTTAGACCATATATGGATAAATCTCCACTTCACCACCATGGCTAAAGGGCCTTAGGTACTTCAGCAAGATGCTTCCATTTTCACAGCTTTAAATGTCTCATGGAAGTGGGTACCATCCTCAGCTCCTATAACCATTAGCACCATTATTAATCCATGTGTTAAAATGATCCATTAATTTCTGTTAAAAGTGGAAAAACGCTTAAAATGCATTTCTTCACCGCCAAACATTACACAATTATATATATATTTGCACCTCTGTGTTCGACCTTAATTCATTCCAAAAGTCTGGTCGAATATCGATTTGGTCAAAAACCGAATTATTTTTCACCATAGGAGATAATGTAAAACGAATTAATCTGTTTTAATTAAACTCGATGGTTGATCTCACAACTTTTCTCTTGGCAACACTGATGCCTGATTTACCCTTTTTCGGAGACATGGCTACTGAAATTATACCACAAACGAAAGCGTGGCGTTATAACACAAGCACTCACAGATGATGCTTTCAGAACAGATGACCCGCGTAAACTGCTTCATCTCTATTGTCTACGCCAGGGTACACAGCATGGGAAGCGTGTGCGGCATGGGCGTTGCTAGGCCATTTTCAGGGGGGCTTTAACATTTTTACTCAGCCCCCAAAAGCGTTTCTCCATAAACTGTACACAAATTAGTGATCGCCTCAGTCCCCTTTAAATTTCATATGAAAACAGCGGCAGATTTCAGCTCTTCCCCATCTTTCAGTGCGTTCTTCAATCCACAGACCGCGGCGTCACAGAGCGAATATCAGAGGACAAGTGTGTGTGTGTGTGTGTGTATGATCAGGAAGACTCGTATTTGGCTTTTTCAGTACTCAAATTTTATACACATCTATGCAATACCGTGGAATGCTGCAATAAGTTTACCATCCTACCCTGTTAGTCAAACCTTTTTTTTATTTTATTTTATTTATTTATTTATTTATTTATTTATTTATTTTTTACTACTATTCCCTCATCCCCCCTAAAATGAAAATTCGTTATTCGATATTCATTGCAATCCTGTATGAAACAAGAAGCGGCGTTCCTGACGGTCGAGTTGTACACCGAAAATATTTTCGTACACCGAGGTCAAATTGACTCGAAAATTCGAATCAAATACCGAAAATTCGAACACAGAGGGGGTCGAGGACTGAGGTACCAATCTATTACGATGAAAAGTAAAAAAAATATATATATATTTTTATTGTTATATATTTTTTTTATTTGTGAAAATATGATATAAGATGAAAAATATGATTTTAGCTGCTTGACCTCCTTATCTTATTTATTATTTATTATTATTGTAGCCAGTCCACTGACACACCAAAATGTATACATGTCTTTGTAGTCCAAGCTGAACTAAAAATGCCAATCACCAGTATGTGGAATGTACGTTTACGGCACCAAGACAACTTCATATAAGGCAAAACTCACAAAGCTCCTTAGGATGAGCCAAAGCTTTTCCAAAATAACTAGATTTTAATGAATACCACATTTCTTGTTTTTCATTTGTATCTAGATTGATAGATTAGGCTTCAGCGTGTCTTGTTCCATGCATCCTGTTTATAAGACTAATTACCGGAGACTGATCTGAAATATCGAGTATTTATGAAATCAATTACACAATTCTACTGCTATTAACTGCCCTTGAAATGCTCAATTATAAAATGGAGGATCATTAAATGCATTGCAGACAACAGATTTGATCTGAAACTCACTGTTATTCTCATTTTTGTTCTGTACTATAAGGTACAACTAAAACTAAACACCAATGCAGCAAGCTGGGTTTGATCCAGAGCAGCCCGCTCCAGCTGAAAAGTGGCACATTAAGGATTTGGTAGTATAAAGGAGATATAATTATAGTCCTGGTTTCCTAGTATGCCCTTCCTCCAGTTAATTTGCCAGTTAATAACCTTTGGACTGGATTTTCATTTTCAGGCACTTTGCTATGTTGATGTCAATAGAACAGATGCTGATGAAAGCCGGGGTTTAGGGTGACTGCAGTTATCTGGCAGGATGGATGGATTTGGCCCTATTTTTTCGCTCATTAGGAGTGTAAAATGTGAAGTAAAGCTGCCGAGCACTTGTTCCAGACTAGAGTCAGATTAGCTGTCTAATGAAAGTCGACAGCTATAGCCGAAACCAGAAGCATGCAGCCTTGTTGCTGCTCCTTCTCAAAAAAAACATTTTTCATTTGCTCACCTGATTTCCTGATTTAGTAGAAAGCAATGTAGATGAGGAGAACACCCTGACTTAGAAACACGCATTGTGTGTGTGTGTGCACTCTTACTTAAGATAATGATGAGTCATTACAAGGCAGAAGCAACACAAACATAAAACTGCAGTGCAGAAATACAGACTTTCTTCTGAGTGTTCTTCAATCAAATACAAAACAACTGAGTAAAATAACTGAGATATCTTTTGCAGTCTTATTTAAGCTCATAAAAAATGTGTATTATCTGTACCTGCAGATATACAGTTATTGTCTTTGAAAATCATTTACACTATATTGCCAAAAGTTTTGGGACAACCCTCCAAATGACACCTGAGTCCTGACCTCAACCTGATAGAACACCTTTAAAGATGAATTAGAGAGGAGACTGAAAGCCAGGTCTTCTCGTCCAGCATTAGTGCCTGACATCACAAATGTGCTTCTAGAGTAATGGTCAAACATTCCCATAAACACACTCCTAAATCTTGTGGAAAGCCTTCCCAGAAGACCTAAAGCTGTTATAGTTGCAAAGGGCGGACCAACTCCATATTACATTCATGTGCATGTAAAGGCAGACGTCCTAGTTTTGGCCTGGCTCACAGGCTCAGCTCTAATTCATCCCAAAGGTGTTCTATCAGGTTGAGGTCAGGACTCTGCGCAGGCCAGTCAAGTTCCTCCACACCAAACTCCTTATGGACCTTGATTTGTGCACTGGTGTGCAGTCACAAAGTTGGGAGCATGAAATTGTCCAAAATGTCTTGGTATGCTGAAGCAGTAAGAGTTCCTTTCACTGGAACGAAGGGGCAAAGCCCAACTCCTAAAAACCAACACCTGAATTCAATGATTTGGAGGGGTGTCCCAAAACTTTTGGCAATATAGTGTAGATGTACTGTTGACTTTTACAGTGCAATAAGCATTCAGTGCAATTTGTATCAAAATGACAAAAGTCCAATACAGGAACTGTGCCTCTGAGTGTAGAGGCTCCTTTTAAATTTTAAATTTAGCTAACACTATGTCACTGGATTATTGATAGACTACTGGATGATGTTCTCAGCTTGCTTGACTTCAGGGGAGATTTTGCTTAGTTCAATTATTTAGGCATCAGAGTGACTTACCAGTGAGATACTCGGGATCAGGAACTGGATCAGAGATCTCCTCGCGGCACTGTGCTTCGTTTGGTACTGATGCCACCACCATGCCGTCCGGAAGCTGCTGTTCTATGCCACGGGCAAAGTTCTTCTGCCTGCAAGAAGAGAGGAAGAAAGCCTTGAGCTCAGAAGCCCCACTCTACACGCATTTAGACTGACAGCTCTTTATATGAGCGAGTCACCAGAGGATGAATTTATGACACACCATTACAAATAAAAAAAACAATATGTGAAGAAACTCAATTCAGAAACATCATTTTCATCCTTTCTATGGCCTGTTCTCTAGGCTTTTTTTTTATTGCAAACCCGGTTCAACAGTTAGTTCCGATCCAGTAATTTGATTGGTCGAGTAGCATATCAAGAGTGCTTCTGTTTCCTATAAGTGCACTGGGACATTTCACTTTGTGCTTCACTCCACTCGACTGTGTTCACCATGATAAATTCCACTTCCTACGCTTAAACGATTACTACAGTAGTGTTAGTGATATCATCAGTGCACCCTCAGCGGGAATTAACAAATCGTCGTGAGCTAGCAAGCCAGCTAGCTGATGTGCAACAAAGTGAGTATGACTGCTTCAGGATAATAAGAGAAATAAACAGAACGAAATGACACTTTCTTGATATTAATTTCTAGTTTCTAGAATTGTTGTATAAAAGCAACATGGCAATCATGGGGTTACACTGCAGGTTCGTGTCTACGGCCAAATCACAGCCGTGCCAATATTCAGTATAACTGCTTTCTTGCTTGTGCAGTGTCACTTAAACAACTTCCTCCTTCCTTTCAATTAAACATTCATTCATTTATCATCAGGAACCATTTTATCCTGATCAGGACTGTGGGGATCCTATCTGGAGGCTGGAATACACCCTGGAGAGGATGCCAGTCTAATGGCAGAGCACTACACACACACACACACACACACACACATTTGCATCTTGGAGCAATTTATAGTCACCAGTACACCTACTGGCATATTTTTTTTGGAGCAGGATCCAGCAGGAAACCCAGAAACAGGAAGAATATGTGAAATTCCACACAGACACAAACCAGGGACCCTGAAGCTGTTCTGCTACACACTGCATCACCTTGGTGCCATGCTTAAACACCATAAATCAACACAGTTCACACAAAGCTTGCATGGTTGTTGAATCAGCAGTTAAGGGGAAAAGCCTGTCGACAATTCATGCTAACTATTCCCCTAAAACTCTTAGAAGAAAGTGCTCTATAAAGCCAGCTCCTATTTACTTGATGTTCTTACTCCCATGGGAAGATACTACTTGAGTAAATGTAGTTAATTAAATAAGTAATATTTTTTTATACTTTTCTTGAGTTGTTGTTATTGAATACTTGTACTTTTACTTAATTATAGTTGTTAAGAAACAAACTCTTGTTTTACTCCTCACACACAAATCTCAACAGTCTCTTCTTCTCTCTTCCAGCCAATGACTAATCATCATCCAATCAAGCTATTAATGTAGAAAATAACACAAGACTCGCACTAATTTGTCCTCAGCTGTGCCTTTCCTATGCTAGGCAGCAAGTCAAATTCTAGCTAATGATAACTACAATCACAAACTTACAATCATATGCAATCATAAGCATTTATTAGCATTTACTTTTTTATTTTTAATAGTACTTTTAAAAGGAGCAATGTTATTACATTTAATTGAGTATGTTGGATATTTTAATTGACATGTTATTGTCAGGTGGTGCTCAGGGACAGAGACAGGCCATGAACAGTACAAAGTCCCAAAAAAATGAGGCAAAAGGCAGGTCTGGTTCGAAAGAGGCTCAGGATAGTAAATGTGGCAAGAATATGTCTCTGGCTAGAATAATAACAAAACTAAACAAAAAAAGTCACAAGCAGGTCTGGAACATAAAGTGCTCCAGAAACTAGTAGTGGGAACAAAGAACATTAAAGATTGATCATTAAAAATTATATGGATTTATATCAATCCCACTCCAGCTCTCCAGAACTATAAAGCTATATTAATCATTTGGGGGAAAAAGAAACAAGTTTTCACCAAGCAGACCTTAAAAACATTAGTTTTTCTTTCATTATTTGTAAGTGCATGTGATTTTTTTCAACAGTTCTGAAAAAGTCCAGTTCATCAACCAACAACAGAGAAAAAATTGAATGTCTGAAGAATTTCCGAGTCTCTCTGTGATCACACTTTAAGACACAGAATTAAAATTTTTTTAAAAAAAAATCAGAATATTCACAAAATCTACTTTAATCTCCTTCTGTTTCTGCTGCACAGCTGAATTTATAGCATTACACATCCTAATTCACTCTGCAAGGTCTACTGTCATATCTCATTAGGAATTGGACTCGGATGGAAGAATAGCATTATCTTAGAATACACAAAGCTCCATCTAATTGGGCTTAAACAAGAACAGGAAGAAAGCTAGAGGCGTATAAGAAGCATTTGAAGTTAAATTGGAAAGGAGAAGTGGTAAGCGCCGTGGAGCGGCTGTCATTTGTGCCTTAGTAAACAGGCATGATGGTGCACAGCTTTGTTGACACTTAGCCCTTGTTTCCAGGCTCAATAATGACATTGGCAAAGTAAACTATTCCGGCTCTTGTGCTGCAAAAAAAAACCTCATTATTCAAAGACGGAAAAATCTGTAAATCTATGAAGCAGTTACAGAGCTATCATTTGAGTTTGTCTTGTAGCTAAACTGAATGGCTCAAGTGCCTTTAGGAAAACATTCTTTATCAAACACTTTGCTTGGCTGTAAACATGATACGTTTTTAACAGATTGTCTCTTCTACTGAAATGTGAATTGGGTGAGTCCCTGTCTTACAATCCAATGCACACCTTATCATTACATGATACTGAAAGAATTCTGCACTTCTTCAACATTTATCATTTTGTGTCAATTCTCATGGTACCACAGAAAAAAGGCTCCCATGAAGATCTGTGTTATCTTCCTCAACAAAGTCTCCATTCAAACTTAGATTGAACTTGAGGCATAAATAAAACGTTACCACTAAAGCTATGTATCTAGTGCTGCAGCTCTAGTTAATGAACAGTATATACTTGTGTGTGTGTGTGTGTGTCCTACATTCATGAACTTCAATCATATTTGAAGGTAGAGCACCATGCTGCACGTCTACGTGTTGGGGGATTCTTTATTTGCACAAAGAAAAGAAAGTGTGGAAAAGATTCCTATGTAAAATTACATCTTCAGACAGAGAAGAAAAGAAATCTCTGCACCATTGCCAGTAAATTTAATCTATCAATTTTTTTCTAGCAGTGACATGCTCAATTATGATCAATCCAATTCAGAATAAAGCAAATATCCACTAGCTGTCTTACTCACTGAAACACTCAGATGCTGAAGTGCATTTTTCTTGCCATATCTGCACACGTCATTTTCAACACCCAGAACTGCTGAAATATTTGACTCTTACTTTTCAGTGGCAGGAATCGACCTACTTAAGGATGATCTCAGCACCATCAGTGTGAATCGAACAACGAGTAGATGCCATATATCACCATATATCAAAAAATATTATTACTTTTTAGAATCATGTGACAAATAATGGTGCAGAAAATCATGCAGATACAGAGCCAGAGCTTTACTTAATATCCACATGAGAACTGAAAGGAAACGAAAGTAAAGAAGTGGAAGAAAATAGAAAAAAAAGGCTTGAACTGTGGCCTCCTTGTTGGTAGCAGCGGTTTGAGCATTTCAGCAGATTGTCCAGGATTTTCACAAACAACAATCTCCAGAAGTTACACAGAATCATGAAAGAAACAATATTAATGAAAACTTTAATGTCCTTTTTAAAGCACCATTTAATTAAAGCTATTGACCTCTAACTGCATGGTTTTATGTATTTCAGAGCTGCATTACTGAATGACTGCCTGACTGTACAATAAGTAATAACTTAATAAAGCAGTAACTAATAACTAATAATGAATAAAGTGGGCGGTGAGAGTACATTCCGTAAATTGGCTAAAAATTCAATGTTACATTAATGCTACAGGCTGAAAAATAGTTATAATAAAACTGCTTAGTTTTATTACTTAAAACTGATTGTAAAAACTGACAGTGTACTTCATAACCTAGACCATTTAACTGATCATTAAAAATTCTTTCACAGTTGTAGATTTTTTGTGTAGGAAAACTTACACACATCTTCAGTGTTTTTATTTATTATTCATCTGTTTCAATAAACTCTTTTCTTAGATGCATTTATATTTGAAGCACATGTAAGCAGGATGTATGTCAATCAACAAAATGAAAAAGAAAAGGAAAAAAACAAACAGCAAATTTTATAGCCTGTGACTAAGAAATCAAATCATCAGTGGCATATTATTGCACTGAGAACATTTAATCCAAGAACAGCAGGAAAGGCATTGTGGAAGAAGAAAAAGAAGAAGAAAAGCTGAGATACAGGAATGCACATTAAAGATTAATGATAACTTTGTTTAATAATGACTTCATCCTCAAAGAAAACAGTGAAAAAAAACATAAATAATCCACACCAAGTCTTTATAAATCTCCAGACTAAATTTTGATTCAAAATAGTCATTTTCCTCCCAGCAGGGAAGTGCTGAGCTTTGCATTGAACCGTGGCCCTCCAGGACTGTGTTGTGAATAAAAGCTAGAGAACAACAATGAACAACAGTGTGAAGCAACAGTGTGAAATCTCAATTTGAAGAACAAAATTGGGAATAACAAATGGTACATTCTGTTTGGATGCCAAGAGAAGCTGTTGAGAATGCAGTAAAAGTATGTTTAAAAAGTAAAACTTTCTAATTACTCATGTTCATGAATCACCAACATGAGAGCAAAGCACAAACTAAATGCAAAGCATTTCCAATTCCAATTTTCCAATTTCTGAATGAAAATGAGCATCTTTAGAAACCACACTGTTTATAATATCATGTATTCATATTCATTCAGTAAATTGTCCTGGTAAAGGATGCAGTGGATCCAGGGACTTCTCCTGAAAAGGTGAAAAAGGAATAGTGACTGAATGACCTATCTGCCCTCTTCAGCATACATGAGCTCACAGGAAGACAACCAAAAGTAGACTTTTTCAACATATCTACTATTCAGATGCATAAAGCCTGGGGATCTTTCTATGATCATTTCCTAAAAAGTAAAACACTGACATAATGCTTTCGGATCAGAATTCCTTCCTTTCATTCAGGCAGTCGATAAAAATGACATGACTGGATTGAATCCCAGAGGTACTCTAATAATAATTACATTACCACACCTCCCCATGTATAAGAACCCAATCCATAAAAGCTTTGGAGTCTGTGTGGAAGATTTCCAGCTACTTACTGATGCCACACTGTTGGTTGCTGGTATGAACCAAGTGGCATGAACGCAACACAGAAAATAATGTACTCTATGTTTTCACTTTTAGTCTTTCTTTCAGTTGCACTGCATTCTGTGTGTTTGATGTGGATTACTTTGTTTTCTCAGAAAAAAAGAGTAAAACCAGCTGTACAGGTCTAAATGATAATAAAAGCTTCTTGACTTGTAAATGGAAGAGACAAAATGACAAGCAGTTTACTGGATCAACAGTCCTGTAGCTCACTAATAGCCTGAGCTTAACCCATATCTCGCCATGCATAAGAGAGCTCTCATAATGACACTGCACCTGGCGTGTATGTGATAGATTAATTTTCTGTGGAGAGAGTAGCTGGGAGATGTTGCTCGTAATCATGATCCACCGCTCTGTTAATGAGAACAAAGACCAGTAAAATATTCATTAAAAGTGGCTCAGTCCATGCTGTGCATGAGAGAAGTGGAGAGTCAGAGGAGAGCTGAAGTAATTAGGAATGGCTGTGTTTATAGCCTGCACTGTTTTTAGGTAGACGGTCTCAGGACAGCTGGGTAGAAAAAGGGAAAAGAGATTTAACAGCTACAGAACTGAACTGAGCAGAAACGAGGCAGCACACTGGGGAAAGGGCTGCATGGGCTGGGAAAAATGAACACAAAAACGATGACTGCAAAATGTCCTCTCCTTGGCGTGCGAGGCATTTGGAAAAACATTTGTTAGTTCTGTTTATCTCACTAATGCCAGCCTCCTCCACATTCACTGCGATGAGAGACAAACCGCATAGTGTAATCAGAGTAAAAATATTACAATAGAATGAGAGAGAGTGGAAAAGCTGGAATCCGGGGTAATTTGTAGATGGAAACGTATTCTGCAGTGTGACAAGCATCCAGTGGTGAAAGGTCCTTTTGTGCATGTAGGCAATTCACATTTCAAGCAATGTGCCATCATGTGTGTGTCTAACGGTGTGTACATGTGAATCTAAACAACACCCCCCCCACCCCCAATGCAAGTGCAGTAGGCGTTCTGGACACTAGCCCAATATATCAGCACTCTGCTATTATTTCCCTCCATTTACTGCTCCATCTAGGCACTCAAAAGCAGAGTTACTCAAAATAAAACCCTCTTATATTGCCTGCAATTTCCAGGTTTACATGTTTATTAAGTAAGACAGACTGAAGAGAAAAAAAAGACTGGACATGATCTTACAAGTGTCTGAAACACAAACCAGGCATAAAACATAAATAATGAAACATAGAGACAGCTCCAGTATGTCTTGCTATTATTTCTGCAATAAAAAAACAAAGCTGCTAGACTGTATTAAGTATAATATTTATTTCTGAGAAAGATTCACTAAATTCAATGGGCTGAAAAGGTCATTTGAACTGACCATCATTCCATGCATTAATACATTAATGCATTTCTTACTAGACCAACAATCTGAACATCAATATAGATACAACACAAATAAAACATGCAGGAAATCACAAAGCTGCAGGCAGATCAATGAGACTATGAGCTTGTTATTTATTTTTATGTTCTCCAGGTCAAATCTGCTTTTCCTCCAGGTCAAAGCTGCCTATTTGAGATGTTTACTAGATGTGGATGGATGTTCTAAATGTTTTCAATATTTTTGCCCAGAGACTTCCAAGTCAACAAGTTAAATTCCCTGCATCCTATATTTACACTCTGATGTGTGTACACACTAGCGGTCGCATAGACTAAACAAATACATTGACTAGTGCTGTGCGGATGTCGAATAGCTGGGGTGGTGTGGGGGAAAAAAAATACAGTGAGGCAGACAGCAAAGAAACTCATTTCTACATTCAACAACAGATTTTTTTATTTAGCTTTAAAGCAGCATTACCATTATCACTTGGCTTTCACTTTGTTTACTTTTATTAAACATTTTGGAATGCGTCAGACTGTCTACTAATTCTGTCCGCTCCCAAAGGAATATATTTTTGTTGTCCTTTAATTAAAATCCTTGCAGTATGTCAGAGTGAATTCTGTTGTGACCAGCACTGTGTGCAGGAGAGCTTTCAGAGGTTTCACGTCACTGTCCACTTGGTTAGTGGAGAGTCAGATCAGCGGCACATAAGAGATGAAAGAGGCTGATCCAGACTCTCTGATTCGGACTGGGGCCAGACATGAAAATATTGGAAAAATCTCCCATATGTTGCAGGAGTCATCATGTACAGACCTTCTAGGATGTGTTACAAGCTCTCAGCTTCACAATCATCAACTGCAGCTCTTCAACATGAGTGGATTTAAAGTATTAGTGTAACATGCTACATGGATTAATTACTTTGCACATTTATTGCACTGCTTTACTTCATTTAAAAAAAAAGACACAAAAGCTGGGAATGTAATTTGTAGACTTTGTATAGCTGTTAAATTCCATGGTTTGAATTATTAGTTGCTACACAAATAAAACTTTTGTAAACGACTAATCGACTATTGTTTTGAATTCATGGTTGAATAATAATGATAATCAGCCATGCAAGCTGTTGTATACATGCTCAAACACCTGCATTATGAGGATCCACAAGCCTGTGAGTTTATACTGCTATATTAATTTTACAATTCTATATAACATTGACGTGTACTGCCGAATAACAAGTATAGAATAACAGGGTTATCTGTAGCTTGACAGATGAAATTCTCCAGCAGTAAAGCTACACCTTGGCCTGAAGATCTCAACTCTAAAATTCAAGTCTAATTTTCAACATCTAATGATATTTTTCCTCTTTGCCAGTTTGGATGGTCTTGGCCAAGTGCCAGGTTTCTCTGGCTTGCTTTCAGCACAATGCTCTAGAGGTTCATTACCTAGCACCTTTAAATTTGCCTTTAAGGGCAGGCTCAGCTCTTACTCTTCACACGGTGCTCAGTGTGATGTCTGCAAGTCTAGCAGGTGCAGAGCTGCACATAATCTTAACATTACATGACAAATCACAATTCTGTATCACACAAGTGGTGTGGATAAAGCATAAATTCATTAGCTAGTCCAACAAGCAAGTGTGAAAGCTCCAATGAGCTCCTGTGGTTTACTCACCTGAAAGTCCAATTAACAACTAATGCAATCCAACCCAATTATGTAATTATGTATTTTAATAGAGACTATGGATTATAAGAAAGTACTTCAATCCATAGGAGGGCCAAACAGGTCTTTTACACTGGCAGTTCAGTCTGAAACAGAGCATAATTCACATGTACAATAGTGCAGCATGATATTGAACCTGAGACCCTAAAGCTGTAGGAGGTGGTGTGAGTTCAGCTGCACTGGAACTGTGCCGCGATTCCTGTGACTGTGAACGCAACTCATACTCAAGTCTGCACTTGTGTTTAGTTTCCACAACACATGTGTACTTTGTGGGACAGAGAACAGGTGAGATTCCATGCTGGGCAGAACAGCACCAAAATAATTTAGTGGCGTTGTGTTCTCCATGTCCATCTGTGATGTCATCAGATGAACGCAAATGCACTGAGGTTCGACAGAATCAATGCTGCAGGGGCACTGGGAACAAACACACTCAGATTCAGAATGCAGTAAACGTGTCCAGTGAGAAAACCAGCTCATCACTGCTGATGAAGAATTATGCTCATGGCACAAAATGTTTGGCTATGAGATGTGGCTCTTTTGTTATTTGAGTGTGATTAGCATCTTCAATTTCGAGACTTGTCGAAGTTGTGCTAGCATTAGATGAATCTAACACTTTTCTGCTGCACTATACTGTGTTTTGCTCTGTATAGTGCCCCTGTGTAGTCCTGATTCTGGAAAGACGTATGTTCAGCTAATTAATATATTGTATATACCTAGAAAAACAGTTAGCCCACATCTTCTGTGTGTAGTGCAGGTGGAGAGATTCACGTATCAAATATATCAAATTAAATGTGTTTTCTTTGGAAAAGACAAGTGGGAGTAAAGTATATTCATACAATGTTTTCTATATGAAAGTCCAAATAGAGTTAAGAAAAACTTTGAATAAAAAATCTAATATACAACAGATATGTAATGTCCTTGTTTCAGGAGCTCAGCTTCCTAAATTGTCAAACCCTGAATCATACTATTGCATGCAGGGCTTAATTTTCTTCCCTCTTGGACTCACTCATATTTGAAAAGCAATAGAACAAGTAAATATAATATAATGTTCTCTTTTCGACTTAAAATAACATTCCCAGATCAAAAGTAATATCCTACCAAATCTTCTATTTTCATTGAGCAGCTGTAATCTTTACCTTTTTCATGAGCTAAAAGAAGATTTTCATGCTGTTCTGCCTCCAAACTCACAGCTTGCCTAATGCATTCAAGGCACTGATCTTGTGTCAGTGGCTTCCAAGCAAAAACAGACAGAGATGAGATGTTGGCAATGATTTGACACCAATGCTCACACTGCTTGCTTGGTAAGAGTACACACCGCATGCATAATTTAATTTTTACTGGAGTTCACCTCATCGGCTCATAGTGCACGTCTGATTAAGATCCATCAGCTGTTTCTTTCCTGCACTGCCTGCCATCTTCATTCTGACGGAGTCCCTATTCTGACTGCGTTACACATCACACTCATGATGCCATTAAAACTTTCCTGTCTTGCTGAAGATGTTTAAAGAAAGCACAATGTAAAGGCTAAGTGAAAGCCCACAAACGGTGTCTATAAAAAGTCTTAAAACTGAAGTCAAGAAGTTTCAGTAGACTTTGTGTGTCTAATTTTCCTGCTCTACCATAGAGCCATTATGGACAAAGGTGGACCGAAATTGCCCTTGTGTTTCCTGATTAAATTACAATAGAGTCTGTCTGCACCAATTTGGAACCAATAAAATGATGCAGTCATTGAAATTTTCATTATCTGCCAAATCTTCCTCCATTTTCATCGCTCCTTTCTTCTTTGAGAAATACTATTTCACCTTATGTAGTAGCCCCATTTACTCAAATACTACTCAGAAGATCTGAGAAGCATAATCATTAAATATTTTAATTCTGGAGAAGCTTTAACCATTCTTGTTTGCACTGATAGCTAAAAGATAACATGATGCTTTGGGATTCTTAGCTCTACAAAACTGGTTACAATGGAACTGCAGTCTGCATCCCTTAATGGGATTTTTTTCAATTCATCTTTCTGAAGATTTATCTTCCTCACAGCAGAATAGCAGAATAGTTTTATTTCCTGTTCCCTTTTTTCCCGAGCTCCAGTGCTTTGACTATTTCCTTAAGTTTGAAATTAATTGTCACAGTATTCTGGCATTTCATGAAAGATTAATGAAGCGACTTGCAGCATCAGCAGCACCACTGCAGCTTCCTTTTGTTCCCTGCAAACTGCAAGATTCATCTTGGCCCAATTAAATCCAATTAAAGCAAACTTTCCCATGGTCACTTTCAATTCGTTCTCAGCACTTCACTTAATTAGAGTTAGCGTTAGGCTGGGCATCCCAAAAGGTGCCTCTGAGTGGCGTTGAGTGTGAGATGAAGTGCGCAGGAGCCAGTTGTGCTTTTCATAGCTTGTCGACACCCACAGTCTCTCTGGGTGCTTTGAAATGAGATCAGAGCATTAGAGATTTGCCTTCTTGATAATATTAACTTTAACTCCCGCTCTCTAACATCTTTTTCCCCCTCTACTATTGGCCCATATGTCTCTCTAAGCTATCCACTCAACAACCACAGGATACACATATAATAAATCTAATGCAGTGGTGTACAAAACAAAACGTGTTGAAGGCCATCAGAAGAGCACCCCAAACATTTTATTTAGGATTATATTATACTAGATTGATTCATAGTACTATGACTTGGGATTTAACAGCAGTTTTCTTGCCTCATCATTAGCATGCAGTGTCTAAAACAAACAGGAAATCTCAATGTGGACTACTGTATTTGTAAAGGAAGTGTAAAAATCAATGAAACAATTAAAAAAAACACATAAAACAAAGTTAAAACAAGATATTTACTGTAAGGTTGATGGCATAATGGTTTTAACCAGTTGTAATAGGTATATCATTATGTGTGAGCTCTCTGAAACTGCTCCTAACAGTGAAACAGTGGGGCGACTGCTGGGAGCCAATTATTCTAGCATTGAATGTTTCTCTAAGTAAGAAGTGGAAGCTCTGCAACAGGGAGAAAAACAATTATCACATGCAGTTATATTTCTGTTTGGACATGTCTCAAGCCTTGTAATTATGAGTAGGTGCAGGCTGGCAAATTGTCAACTATTACTTCATGTGCAACAATTATTCAGGTTGATGGAATAAATCGAAATAAGACTTATTATATGTAATGTTGTCAAGTGCTAATATGAACTGTAATATGAGCCGATCTGTACAGGAGAGACGCCAGTTAGAACAACGATCAGGTGTGTCTTGTAGTATGAAGTGAAAATGACAAAGCATTTTTCAATAGAACACAAAACTGGATGATTCAAAATCACAGACTTAACTGAAAGCCTTCACAGACACAATGTTCAAGAAGGTCAGTGAAGAGACACAGCAAGATTTGGTGACAAGAACAAATAAGTCATTGCATCACTTCCTACCTGAAGGTAGCCTTAAGGATCTGGCCTGTGGTGATCTCCTTGGTACGGTTGTCATAGCCATAGAAGACGTCTCCGAACGTAGTTTGATTGGCTGGGGTGCCGGCTGTCTCTCCACAGTCCACTCCCTCGGTGCAGGACTCAGACAGAGGCAGACATGTGCGGCCATCCGCCCCACGCTTATAATCCTCAATGCAGCTGCAGGGGTGGCATTGGTATTCATATGTTATTGCTGAATCTGTATTAAAGTCAGTGTCAAAACATGTAGAAACACAACAACAGCAATACAAAATTAATACATACTCGAATTCGATTATTAATAAAAAGGCAAAAAAGACACTTGACATTTAATGAAGTTAATGAATTCATTGTTTTGAATGAACCAATTTGTGTTTCTGACATTATTAATATAAATGAATTAGTGAAAATTTAGTTGAGTACAACTCTAGCTGTCTTTACTGATTATTTTTGGAAAGAAAGTTTTTTATTTTCACAAAAAAGACAACACACATCACAGTACTGACCTTCAAAAAAATAGGGAAGCAGTTTAATATTTGTTACATGTGAAAAAATCCCAAAACAAATTGTTATTATTTTAGTACTTGACTCATGCTCTCTACAGAGTTCATTGCCAATTCAAAAAGAACAGGCAGTCCATGAACGACAAGCATCATAGAAACTGAAGCTGCTTTAAGAAGTCATGTTTATATTACTAAAGCAAAAGACAAAAACAGTCCGGACAAATTCAACCTGATGATTCATGGCCTCATCTGAAAAGAAGAGCTCGTTGCTTGCCACTGTGGGGGGTTGGAGGACATGGAGACACAGGTTCATAAAGTTCCTGTAGTTCATTCAGATTCACACAGCACTCTCTCCATTATGATTATAGCCAGCATGTGAAAGGCTCTCAGTTTAAGTGCTGTGCAGTGCTCATTGAGTATGAAAAGGTCTGTGTGCATGTGTGGAAAGAAAGAGTCTGAACTGTACTTGGAACATAAGGATGCTCTTCAATATGTATAATATGCACTTCCATTTCCATGTTATCGAGATCCTGAAAGGTAAAATATGTTGTGTTCCTGAGCTAAATTACTATTTTTTTTTTCTTTCTTAGAGAAGAGTTGTTTCTTCGTGATAGAATTTTCAGCTGCTGCCACCACCTCTGAGCTGATATCAGGAAAGAGAGTGCTAAAAAGAGACAGTGATTGAATAACAAGTTAGAGCAGGAGTTATTAATGTATTAATGGCTCTTCTCACTTTTTATACTCCTGCATTTAATAGCATAATAACACCACAATGTGTTTTAGCTATGGAATAATCACTGCACATTAGTTGTTATTCAGCAGCTTGGAAAATAGTATTTGATCCACCGACTGCTATTTTTTTTTGCCCAATGAACTAGAAGTAGACTATAGTGGCAAAAAGTGTAAAAAATAGAGGTTGATGGATCAAGCATTCTTTTCCAAGCTGCCAAATAATGAGGTTGGAAACCAGACAAATTGATAAATTTGCTGTGATTAATGTGATAATTAGGCTATTTATGCAGTAATATTCAACAAGACTGCTATGCTCTCCCATTGAGAGCACCAAGTGTGTGGAAAGGACAATCCTTTTTTTTGTTTTATTCTGCACTTTACATAGTTAGCTGTGAACATAATTTAATGTGGTCATGAGCTAGTAAACTGAGATATCTAATTGTAATAGGTGTAAGGGATCTAGGTTGATGTTTTGGGTTGAAAAAATAAGACTAATAATGTCATATTGTGAAGGAAAATATGTAGTTTTAGCAAACGTATATGATGTGTGGGAGATAAGTATCAAGATCGGGGTGTCCCAACTGTCTTCCTACATACTGCAGGATTACAAATGCATAGTGGAATCTGGACATCTTGTAAAATCTGTATCAAAACAGTATTTTTCTGTATTTTTTTTTTTTGAGGAATATCTTTTGAAATCTGAGATAAAGACCTGCTGTACATTAGTGAAAAGCAGATCACATTCCTGCCCTGTTTTTAACACTACAGTGCTACTTGCTGTAGTACTGCCTTTGAAACGGTGAGATAATTGCAGAGTTATTACAGAAAAAAGCTGCGCACAGATGATCAGAAGCAGTACTGCTTTGCACTGGAACAGTCACTGTTTCTCTATAGAGACAACCGTGGTGTTTCGCCTACAGGTAATGCTTCTCTGGACAGTGCACACAGCTTCGATGTGACTCACTCAAATACAGCTCTGACCTCAACATTCAGCATTCACCTTTTCAGCTCAACCAGTACAATGAGCCCTTAATGTGATGTAGCAAAGACACAACTCTTTAGTTACAATCGAGTAGCAGCTAATTACCGTGTCTGACAATAATTCAACTTAAAATAGCATGATTTTCTCATTCAAGCTTTTTTGCATTTCCCCGTCTTCTATAAGGCACAATCCTCACAGCACCTCTTTTTTTCTGGATTTAGAAACATGCACAGGGGGCTAGCTCTTATCTTTCATACAATGTGCCTCTATATTTAATGAAAGAAGTGCAAAAGACTGATCACCTGCACTTATGCTTTTCAAAAACACGTTATGTATGTAGCTCTCTAAATCCCCCATCATCAGTAAACCTGCAAATAATGAATACAGATTTGGGAAGAAATTGAAAGGTTTTAATTAATTAATCATTCATATCAATAATATTCCTTTAAAGGGGCACTTAACCTCCTGGTAAGGCATTCATACCCAGGAGCTGAAGGTATAAGCTTTTTTTTTTTTTTTTTTACAAGATAAAGGTTTAACTAACAGCTCAGCTTAGCCATGCTTGATATCCTACTGTGTAAAAGTCTGACAGTATTTTCAGCAGTAAAGCTTTCCTAATATAGATGGATAGGCTAAACCTGGAAGGTTTGGACTTTTATGTAAATCATTAAAAGCTTTCATTTCGAAGGAAAAAAAAAAACACCAAGCAGGGAAACTTAATGGTATTGCCTAAAATTACTAACATTACTAAGATTACCTAGTTTTGTATGTAGGAATGTGTGTGTGTGTGTGTGTGTGTGCGTGCACACACCCGCAGAACATCTGGATATTGTAAAGGGTAGGGTCTTCCTCAAGGGGAGCTAGTTGTTGAAGACACAGCTGCTCACAGCCACCGTTAAATCCATCAGAGCAGTCGATGCCAATGTGGTGGTCATAGCAACCGGTGCCATCCTTCATTGGGCTCAGACCAGGAGGACACTACGAAGATACGAACACAAACGAAGCAAAAAACAACAAAAAAAGAGAGAATAGGTAATTAATTGAATCAAACTTTGCGCATGTGCTGTAATAAATAAAGTCCAGTGCAGAAATGTCACAACTTGTCATCAATTACTATAAAACATGAAGCAGATTCCGTCACGATTTGTATTTATGTCTGCAATTCAGACATGATTTCCAGCCCACCCACACAGCTCTTACACAACTAGCACTGAAATACAAGAGCAGAAACTGCACACATGAAGTCGCACAGGACATTGCAAAATACTGCTTTTTGAATCATGCTGCAATTACATGTGTGTACAGGGGAAAATACACCCTTCCAACATTAGCCCACTTTTGCAACTCCACACCTGCTCTCTCTGTTTCACACCGTTCTCTGCATCTCCCAAAGCAATTTTGCTCAGCACTACGCACCCGGATTCACATGATGCTTCTGTCAGCTCTGGCTTCAAAGGGGACTTTGATGGGTTGACTCTGAGTAGGCACTCCTGCCTGGTGAATAGGAGAAATTTCTCGGCATGCCTTTGGGGCATTAAGGTATAAATTTCATATTCTCTCTCTCTAGTGTCCAGAACACATGGACCTCAGCAAAGGCCTTCTGAATAGGAGCTAGTATTTTTTTTTTTTATATTACACCTGAGTACTGGTGAAGATACTGTATGCTGGGATGCACATTTCTTTTGTAAACAGTTTAGGGCAGTTTGCTAAATTATGCTTTCAAACACTAATGATTCTGTAAGATTTTTGAAAATGCAGGAAACTGCAAGTTGATGTATCTCAGAATGGCAACCCAAAAAATGTCATACTTCAATGTGCATCCTCATACAAGGATTGTTTACAGAATTCTTAGACAAAATAAAACAGTTAAGAAATGTTCAATTTATTAACCGAATTGAATCTTATTGGCTTGGAGCTGGACTCCATTGTATCAGCTCTGAACTGGTGAAGAATCAAACTGCATCAGTGTTAAACCAAACTGTTTCAGTGTTGAACAAAATTATATCATACAGTGCTGAATCAATCTAAATCAATTGTACTGGTGCTGAACCGAATCATTTACATTTACATTTCTGGTATTCGGCAGATGCCCTTATCCAGAGCAACAAACAAAAGTGCTTTGAAGTCTCTATCAATGAATAAATCACCACTGGTTCAGTAGGTTACAGACGTAGGATACCATCAGCCTAAAACACAGTTAAGAGGAAATATAGCACATGATTTTTTTGTTTTAAATAAATTCATAAAATAAACAGGGGAAATCAAATTAATAAGTGCTGAATTGAACTGTATCGAATCAGTAGTCAATCGAAGTTTAAGAAATCATTATGTATCAAAACTACTTCTTTAAATTGTACAATTCCGCATTGTAATGTACACTACATATCGAACAGTACTTGTAATACTTTTTAATATATCTATCCATCCATTATACTGTATATTGGCTATTATTCCGATATTTACTAACAAGCCATGCAACACCCCTCTAAACCCTGTCCACTCCAAACCATGGCAGTATCCAGAGCTGTCCAAGGCTCAGAAGCAGCTCACTGGCTATAAATTCAATCAGGATGGGATTTATGAAAAAATATAGCTTAATCCATGGGGAAAATCTTCTACAGTCCTTTACAGGCATCTTTTTTTCTAATCAGAATTCAATAACCAGCATCCATAAATGTGTAAAGGGTTTCTAAGCAAAGAAGCAATGAGCATCCCATTTCCTCTCTACAAATATTCTATAACAGCCTTTTCCAGAAGCCTGAAATGTAATACACCTTTGCTGAGCTCGGGTCAAAAAGCATTTACAGTGATTGGATCACAGCTTTCTGTTTGCTTCTTCCTTTTGTGCCTAGAGATTTAGAAAGGTCAATAGAATCAAAGCAATTCTGTGGGAGTAGATAATATAAAAAGCTTTTTTATAATAATGCTTTTTTATATATATAAAGGGGTCTTTATGATAATGCCCTTTCACAAAGATTTATGATCGAGGAAAATATAAAAGGAGAAAGTCAAGTGTGAAGAACTGGAATCTACATCAGTGATTCTGTTTCTAAACTAACATTTGACTTTTGCAACCCATTCCTGAAAAAGCACCTGTTAGTCTTTTTTATCATTCCTCTGAAATTTACAGTTTACAGTTTTGGAAAACTGAGTGAGTTATTAGTGGTGTAACAACACATTGTGACACGATGCTCTGGACTGCAATGGCCTACACGCATTATACACTATACAGTTAGACAACCATGCTATAATGGTTAAAAAGAGCTCTCCAGCAGCTTTCAAATACCAACAAAGGCCAGGAAAATCCATTTTTTTCAGACTTTTGAGGTCTACTTCTCTGCAGAGAGGCTCTATTTCTATAACAGAGCTCATTATGTTTCAGTCAAAAGTGCCCAGGTCAGACACTTTATTTATTCAGTCAAAATCTTTGGAAGAATATAAAATATAAATTTTTATATTTTAAATACATTGTTAACTGTGTTGAATATTATTTGAAAATAACATTAATTGTCTGTTCGTAGCAATTTTTATGCATACAGTGCTAAAATGCATAGATTTACATTGTTCATTTTTTTCATTATTCAAAATTTGTTTAAAATTTTCTTTTAAGAGATATCAGATTGAATCATTCAATCCTAAAATCTGACAATCATTTGGGTATCAATTCACAATCGATGAAAGAAAATGAAAGTTTCCCCTGAAAATGTTCATAAAAGTCCAAATCTTTTGTTTTTGTGTGTCCCATTCTGGAGTGTTGCAATATTTTAGGAGTGTTCCAATATTTATGACCACTTAGGTGGGTGCGAACAAAAGGTGTAGGTCTAGATGTAAACATCAGAAAATGAAGGCTGAAATTCCGATCTATCATTTCATATCCATCTTTTGATCTCAAACACAAATGCCTTCAGTGTACAGCAAAACACAAACATGTGGCCTTGCTGTTCCAATACTTTTGGAGGGGACTGGAAGTAGACATCCAGCTCCCCCAGCTACCCAAAGCATAAACTAGCATGTTATGAAAACTGTAATGAATGATGATCCTAAACACCTACACTAATTTATTACTTTTTTATATATTTTTTCTAACCCTATTACTCAAAGTATTGATTAGTTTAGCACGTTCAAGGCTGTACACAAATTTCTGTCTGTAAAAAAGGCAACCACATAAAAGATTCATCTTTAAAGATATATGTGTTCAGATTTAGTATCATGAGATGTCTGGCTGCTCACTGAGATAACCATAACAAATTGTTCTGTCCTGAAATGTCTGCACTTTGTTTTACAAATGCCAAGCAAACATCATACATTTAAAAAACAAGAGCAGTGAACACCTTCAGCTTCACCATCCCTCAGCGTGGCAGAGAATTTCTTAGCACAAGTGTCCATATGTCTTTCTAAGCAGGAGAGCAGGAATTATATTTCAGGTCACTTTAGGGGCTACAATCCAGAATTAGCACGTCCTGGCATCTTGAACAGCAGAGCGAACAGCAGGACAGTGACAGAAATGGATAAATCCCTTCAAAGCCACCTTCGGATGGAAACATGGTGGTGCTCTATAAAAGCATTGTATAGTAGCCTCTCTCCCACAGAGCATGCACTCCCAGGACCTTTCAGAGTCTTAACTGAGAACTGAGAACAGCTTAGCAGCAAGAGCTGTTGATAGATGGACTAATGGGATGACCTTCTGTCTCCACATGCCCCAGGTTTAAATCTTGCCTTAAGGAGCAATGTGCGGTGTGCTCGTGGAGATCTAACCTGCCAAGTATACTTTTAACCTGATCATGCTGATGATGGACTAGTGAGGTTAGTTGGTTCAAATTAGACCTGACCAAAGTTCTACTCCTGGAGAACTAATCTCAAGGATCCTATAGATTTTATTGATTGATTTTTCTTTTTTCTTTTTAAGGTTCATACTGACGATACTTTCAAGACGCTCAGTAGTGCTAAAGTATTTGTGTCAATGATTTGCCTGAAGGAAGCTCACCGGGAAAGCGAAGATTTTTTATAGCTCTTTTCTTATTTCCCCTCTACGGTCTGATTATTAAAGTGATGACTTGTGACAAATGCTTCTTGCAAAAAAAAAAAAAAAGGTAACAACAATAACAGAATGTTATAAACATGAGTGGACAGAGCGGTACGGTGAAATGTGAAGCATCAGGGTGAAAAACAGAAGCACTTTGACAAACTGATGTCCTTTTTACAGCCATGAATCACCACATCTCTAAAAGCTAAACTGTTGGTGCCTTTCAAGAGGATGATTGTGAATTCTGTGTAGCTGAACTGCCACAAATTTTAGTTGAATACCGTTGAAGAACAGGTTCAGATTGGACATTTTGACGTTCAGATGCTAATGAGGACCTAATGAAGCTAAACCTAATGAGGTTCAGTTTTAAACTGGACTGGAGCAGCAGCGCAGGTGAATATAACTAATGGCTCAGAGTGAATCACAGGCTAAAAAAAGGCTATTTTCTATAGCATCCAGAAAAGAGTGCTGCACATGAAGCATGAATGTTATTCATTGCTCTTTTAATGCACTATAAACTTTAAAAAAAAAAAAAAAAATACAAAGACTAATCATAAAAGACTAATCATTAAGGCTCCTCAATCTCCTGAGTTTTACATAGCATGATGCCAGCATCTGTCTTTGCTAGCGTGGCAAATCAAAGCAATCCTCTTTGCCAGCACCCTAGGCCGTCTTGTTTAGGTGTGAACGGGGACCAATTTATTTTTTTGTGCAGGCAGCAATGAGACAGCTCTCTCCGCAATACCAATTGCGACGGAGGAAAAAGAACCAATTAATCACATCATCATTTAGCGATTATCAGACTTTAATCTAAATGAAGGTGCTGCTAGCTCTCCCCAGGAGTGCCGTACATCAGTGAGGTGGGTCACAGAGTGCCTGCTCACGCTGACTCCAATATTAAAGATGATGCTGCTGTCCTCAGACAGGGTGTTAATTGATTCGTGTGGAACGGCACTCACTGGGAGGCAGCCAGTGAGCTTTTCCGATCAGACGATGTGAGGCATCGTTTACACAGTCTCTGTCAACAAGTAATTACAACACATCAAGCTATGAATGCGACAGATGGAACCTACATCGGCTAACAGGGACAGCGAGGTAGTGTGTTTCATTTTCCACAAGGTGAGGTGTGAACAGGGTGAGAAATATCTCTAATGTCATTTTTTGATTGAAGCCTTCACAATATAAAAAAACAATACTTAAATATGATCTAAAGCAACACTGAGTTAGGTTTATGTGCTTGACTTTTGTCTTTACATGAAAGACAGATGAATCTCAATTACCAATCATCATAAATCCACTGTATGAGACTGAATGAATTTAGTCCACTAATCCTAAATTAGGATTTACTTTACTGACAGAACAATGATGAAGTCCTAAATCTTCAGCTATCTTCTATGATACCTATGACACCTGTAATCTTACCTTTTGGGAAATGTATTGTCAGCGTCTATTTCTTCTATGTTACAGAAGTATTCATGCATGCATTTACAACTATTATGAAGAATAAGTCCATGCTCTAGCATAGTCACTGCTGAGGTGGCAGTTTTATCTAGCAAAAAAAAAAAACAAACCTAAATGTCATCAAACTTGCCATGGGGATGGAAGATTAAAATTTGCCAAATTCATGTGATTCAGGAATGACGGGGCTCGGGAGGCTGATGTACCTGACTGTAAGTGTAAGCTACCTAGCGGCAAAACCTGTGCGAGTGTGTGCACCACATTCTCATTCCTGTCATTTTTGGGTTCCCATCAGAGGCATTTTACAAATTCGTCAATGTGCCTTCAATGCAAAAAAAAGACGACTGAGACATATTGTGGAGACAGATCTAGTCTTTCAGTTTTCAATATCTGGTTGGAAAACAGATTTGGAGGTTTAAGATAAACATAGTGCTGCATCATGGAATATTTATTTCCTTTTATATTCTTATATGAACCTTAATAACCTGCTGTCTGACTTCAGAACAGAGCAACAAACAGTTTCTTTGAGTCATTGTCTCTTCCCTTCTCCATGCTAGCTTTCCCCACATGGAATGTCTTTTTTTTTCTTTTTTTTTTTACCAAAACATGAACGGAGGCTAAATCAAGAAAACGAACATGTCACTTAGCAGAGTTGATTTCATATGCAAGAATTCATTCAAAAGCCTCTGCACTGCTGTTCAATACAGAGTACATGCCCACATTATTTACTTCAATTTTATAAAGAGCTTAGTTAAAATTAATAACTCATTAGGCTTATTTACAGTCCAGATTTTTTATATAAATATAAATATTGTTTTGTTCAGTGACGTAACATACACGTTACTTACTTATGCCTACTTATTAACCTTACTTATTTACTAAACTGTATTTATTAACTTTTGTATGCTGTAATCTGTATCCATTGTATTTTTGATTTTCACATTTTTGTAATTTATTTTTTGTGTAAGGGAGTCTACTGTGTACTGTCTAAACCTCTGTGTTTTCACTGTGCACCTGAAAATAAACCTCTTGAATCTACAGCAGCCCCCCCCCCCCCAAAACCTGTGAGCAAAACTATCATTAACCGCTAATAGTTTGTAGCCCCAATAACTGTCCTACTGTAAGATGTACTAATTGTGAGAGCCATTTACTTATTAGATAGTTTAAATCTTAGATCCCAATAATCAATTATCTTTTAAAATTGTTTTCTCTCAGGTAAAAACACAAGCGTCACCAGTTTTAACATAAGCGCTTCATTAAATCCCCACCGATGTTTTATAAATTATTTAAAGCAATGCCCATGTGGTATAAAGGACCCATGAGGGCACTTTTCAAATAAATTCCCGCTATATTAATACACTGCATGAGTGAACGGTATTAATCATTTATAACACCTTATTTCACAGTGATATTCAGCAGTTCTAGGCTGAACAACAGCTCGAAGCCACATGAAACGTTAAACTCGGTAAAAATGCTAACGTAATTAGCTGTGTTTTAGATTTAGCACAAATATATCCTACAACAGACAGCATTTCACAGGAACCACAAAAATACAAAGGTGTAATATAATTACATATATTAGATATCTCCCACAATTTCAGAACTAATTAAATTGTGTTTGCATCAGCACACGCCACTGGCCAAGTGATGTTTGGAGAAGAAAAGTTCTGGGCAAGTCAAGCTGATATAATTGGTTCCTAAAAAGAAACTTTAGATAAATATCTTAACGTTTTAACCAGTTTATAAAGCGGACTCCATGCAAAGGTGCATAACCTGCCATGCTTCTCTCAGCACTGAAACATGAGTCATGGGAGATATAGTGTGGGATGATGAGATAATCAAATAATCTCAATGTGCAAATACTAAGTTCTCGAATAACAGTATTTAATATTACAGTCATGAATCTCCCCCCTTGTGCCGAACACTGAGCCGAGCTGTACAGCGTGTGTGGCAGTCTGCAGCCCACAGTGATTATGTCAGCTTTGTTATGTCTTGTCTCTGCCCCTGTAATGATGCAGCCATGATTAATCTCAGCTGAGTGCAGTTTATGTCCCAATTTATGTATATAATTTATCCCTCGTGTGTTGTGCTCAGCGTGAAGTACACATGCCGTGCTTAAGTCTGTGACGAGACCATTTTTTCTTCTCCATTACCAAGTCGTGTCTCTGTATCTGTTTATCCTGGGTTTTGCCTTCACCTCGCTTTTGGACCACTGTATCTGGTCTTGCCCTTGCTACCACAGTTTATGGGTTGCCTGATCTTGCACCTGTTTCTGCCTGCCATTTTTGGATCTGTCTGCCTGCAGAAATACAAGCTCACCTGCACTTCTGTCCAACCACGCCATATTTTTTATTATTAATAATTTTCCATTAATAATTTATGACATGAATATAAATGTTTATTAAAACAATCATTAATACTATATTTGTAAACACATAAATAATATTAATCAAACTCATTTTAATAATCAGCAAAGTTATAGATGATCAATTAACAAACAAGTGAAAGGCAAAAAACTAGGAGTGGCCAGATATACATGCTCTGAAGCACAGCTTATACCTCTCTTTTTGTATTTGAAGTTGGTCCAAATTTTCTCTGTCTACTCAGATAGATATGTGCACTGGGTACACTGGCAGCTGCTGTGGTCAACTCCCACCTCACAATCAAGTGCTGGCCTACATGCTTTCCAAAATCAATCAAGCAACAGGATACAGAACATTTGTTGTGAATGTGTATGATGATATTTCATTTGGGATGCTTAATTTTCTCGACTGAAATTTCAGAACTGCTCATCTAAATGCCACCAGTAGAAGAGTGATGTAGGATTATGCAAAACTCAAATATCATAAACAAAACATGCTAATGTACAGAAAACATAGAATGCTTCACAGAATGTCTCTGTTTTTGTGACTCCATTCTGTGCAGGAGCTCAGATTGCGCTGACTGATGATGTAAGCAGAATGTACTCATTTGTTTTAATGGCAGGTCTAGAGGATCTTATTTACATATTATCTGACATGTAGACCACGTGATTTCACAGTCCACTGTAGAATTCGGCCAAGATTTTATTGGGATCATCTCATACAGTGTAATAAATAATATCTTTCAAGACAGTAGGACAGTGTAAGTGTAACCCATGCTTCCTCTGAGACACATGAAGTCAGACATGTTTCACATCAGATGAAAGCCTCTTCCCTATATCTGATCTCACAGACACCTATGGCTGGATAGTGTTGCTCTGACTGACACATAAAATAATTACATCTCTCCAAGACAGACCAGGCCAATTCTTGGACTCCTGGACACAGATGGCTGTGGCATCATGGGGAACCTCATGAATCTGATGATATGTGAAAGGATTTTTTTTTTCCCACTACGCACAGCTCTTAATAAATCTGTGTCCACTTTAAATTTTCTAAAGGTTTAAACTGGTATTAAAATCTGCACGAGTTTCAGGGATCATATCTGACAAAGATGTGTATGATATTGTAAATCGACTTGAACACAGAGGTGTCATTTAGTTTGCCAGTTTAGTTTTATTATTATTTCTTTCTGGAAACACGGCATGGCTAGCTCCATTTGTAGGATTTCTATCAGTCTTAAAAAGTCTGACCTGAAGAAATCCTCACATGGTCATGGCAATGTGATGTGTAATCTTTAATGCTCTTTTTTTTCTTTTCTTATTGAACATAGTAAAATGAAATGACAGGATTATGTATGAGCTGCCTACTGGGAAATGCATGATCGAAATCGAAAGTGGCTCAATAGTGCCTTGTTCCTCAAAATTCTGAACAAAATGAACAAGAAGCCATCAAAGTGGCCAATGTGCAGGGCAGTGACATTCCAAGCCTTAGCTATGCTGTCGGTCACATAATTGAACCTGAAGACTCTTAACACAGGCCACTAAACCTGTTACTTCATGCTAAATGGGGCTACATAATGCCTGCCCAGTTTAATAGGCTTCTGGGATAATGATTTTTTTCCCCTTGAGCAGCAGGTTAGTAGCCTTCACCTGCCTGGCAAGAACAAAAGGAAGTGGTTTACTGCCCTCTCCTTAATCTGCCCTCCTGATCTGTTTGAAAAGAGATATTAATAGCATTAGCCAGTAAAAGATTATTTTATTTAAAAAATGAAATGGGTAGAAAATTACATCAAATTGCTGTTGAATGGTAAATGTTATTCACCAAGCACCTGAATTTACACCAGATAAACCACACACACACACTCACACACACACACACACACACAAATGCAATCAGAATCAGAATCAGAAGCTGTGACTGATTAGATATATAATTTATATATAATGTTGTGGGCTTTTCTTTGGTGTTTTAGCGTGTTAGAAAGCTTGCCAGAAAGGCCATCTGGTTGGGACTTGAGAGCGGAGCGAGCGGGAGGTTTTTACTTTCATGTGGGTGTGAATGTGTGGTCAGACATGAAGATCACAGGACAAAGAAAGGCCATGTACATTATACAAACACAGTACGCTTAGGAACTGTCTGGTCAGGCGCTCTGTGGTTTTAACTATGCCACTGAATTATATTTTGGGAAACAGAATTAGCCAAGAAAATTGTGTTAGAAATATATTTATATAGGGATTGCTGAAACCCTGATGGGATGAAACACCAGAGTGAGAAAGTCTTATCAACTTAAGACAAGTGCTATAATCACAGCGCAAGAAAAAGTTTAACTGAAATGACATTAAACATCAGACAGATGACAGAAAAAACAGCATCTTTGCCTCATTTCATGGCTGTTGAACCTTCAAAAGAATAAACTTTGAAATAATAATAATAATAATAATAATAATAATAATAATAATAATAATAATAATAATAATAATAATAATAATAATAATAATAATAATAATAATAATAATAATAATAATAATAATAATAATAATAATAATAATAATAATAATAATAAGAATAATAATAAGAATAATAATAAAGCCAAAAGTCCAGGGATTTGTCGCCGGATCTGAAGCTGATATTTATATTGATGGATGTTGATCTTCTCTTCATGCCACTGTGCTTAATAAAGAAGTTAATCAGAACAAAAAAATGGATGAAGACAGAGATCAACAGAGGAAATAAAACTCCTGCAAAAACATGTAGGATGTAGAGAAAGGGACAGAATACGCACCACGCAACCGGTGGAGTCCAACTTTCGGTCAGATATGCAGCGGAAGTTGCGACTGCATCCGCCATTGTCCTTTGAGCAGTCTCGCACTGGACCAAAGGAGTCCAGCAGAACCTCCAGACTGTCAAAGGACGAGGAGATCATCAGCTCCTCCCTGAAAAACATCACAAGCACAGAGCACACTGTCAGTGTCTATTACTCAGAAAGCCTATCTGAATTACTTAAAAACTGAAAAAATGACTAGACCTGCTGCTACCTTATACTGCAACCCACCTTCAATTACACAGATTATGTATGGGAAAGAAATTACTTTAAAAATACACCTTCTGCGAGTGTTACTGACTATGGTGCATCAGCTCAGGTGATGTAAAGAAGTTAATAGCTTGAATTGATCATTTTTTGATACACAAAAGCTGTTAGCAGTTAACTTAGCAAATGTTTTATGCTTTTTAAGACTGATAGAAATCCTACAAATGGAGCTAGCCATGCCGTGTTTCCAGAAAGACATAATAATAAAACTAAACTGGCAAACTAAATGACACCTCTGTGTTCAAGTCAATTTACAATATCATACACGTATTTGTCAGATATGATCCCTGAAACTTGTGCAGATTTTAATACCAGTTTAAACCTTTAGAAAATGTAAAGTGGACACAGATTTATTAAGAGCTGTGCGTAGTGGGAAAAAAAATCCTTTCACATATCATCAGATTCATGAGCTCATGAGGTTCCCCATGATGCCACAGCCATCTGTGTCCAGGAGTCCAAGAATTGGCCTGGTCTGTCTTGGAGAGATGTAATTATTTTATGCGAAATGAATTTTCCCTTAAGAAATAATGTAAATGCAGCTAATCCGTTCCAGCAATCTAAAAATATTACCGATATTCCCAATACGAAGCGTACGTAAACTGTATGGCTGCTTACAAAGAACTGACCCAAGCCAAGCGTTCCATGTCAAGGGTCCTCACAGGAAGTCGTGCCACCAAGCTTGAGCTAAAAATAGAACAGACCACCCATGCCACCAATCTGTCAACAAAAAAATGCCTGAAAAAAATCACATAGCCTTTGAACGCATGCCGAAGGCAACATTGGTATCGTAGGTTAACGATTTCGAAACAGCTTTCGCTGACTGAAAAAAATTGTAAACTCGCTTTGGTTGACTTTGCTTGTTTTTCCACTGATGCAAACAAGTTTAGAACGGCTCCCGGACATACACACAACTTAGCCGGCGTTCGGTTCAGTTCTAAAAATGTTTCGTATGCCGATGCAAATTTCTTGCAAAATTTCAATTCTTAAGGCGTAAATTCCTAAGGGAGCACATTTGTACCTGAGGCTCCACTGTGTTTATGTGCTGTTACATAAATCACATTCATGTAACTCAAATACTGAAAATACTGAAAACATCTTCTTGTAACTAATGCCAACTTCCTGTGCCACAAAAGTCCCTCTACTCCCAATTCTTCTCGTAATTTATGGACAGTCTCTTCAGCTCTGGCTTCAGTATATATATACGTATTAGAAATAGATCATTCAGCATACAGACATATTCACCTGTTAAGTCTATTACTATACAGTTCATTTTTTTTAGCAACTAAATACACACCACAGTTCATGACTAACTCGACCAGTTCGAAAATGAGGTCATTCCAAGCTCTGAATTAGATCTGGATGTACAGTTGGATTTCTGCAGTGCTGCTTTTTTTGTCAGTGTGTTATTATCTAGCTGATTATGCAGCAGGACAAACTACATAATCATTAATCCTGGTCATTTCTGTCACAATAAATGTCCAGAGAT
This sequence comes from Hemibagrus wyckioides, assembly GCF_019097595.1. Classification (NCBI taxonomy): domain Eukaryota; kingdom Metazoa; phylum Chordata; class Actinopteri; order Siluriformes; family Bagridae; genus Hemibagrus; species Hemibagrus wyckioides. The sequence goes on from NC_080716.1 coordinate 7,342,310, forward strand.
ATCCTCAGGTCATTTCCACAGTGTCATCAATTCATTAATCAATTATATCAACCAAGCAATCAAAACTGAAATGATATAATTATTGTTGAGCAGATAGTCAAATGTTTAATTCAGAGAGAAAAAAGCATTCAAATTCTTGCCAAACCCTGACCATGTGAACCTGTTGCTGCAGCCGGAGTCTGAGCTGTACTGAATGAAATGATGTGTGTGTGTGTGTTTAGAATTTAGTGTTTTGAAATTTGAAAAAGCAATAATCATGATGGGAAAACAGAAATGTGACCTTTTTATTGTCTGATCTGTACTGAGCTTACTGAATCACTGCAGCACTGAGTAAGTGGGATGTGTTTGATAAATGGAGAGGATTTATGAGCATGCTGTGACGACTCAAGCCTGGTGAGAGAGAAAAAACATGGTCTGTATTGTTTTGCAAATGTAATGCCCTCACTCACATGATGCTGAACGATAGCTTTGTACAAATGGGTTTGATGTTTGACTGTTATTATGATTTTCACCAACCACCCCCCTGACACCCCTCCTTTTTTTTTTAAAAAAAAGAAATGAAAACATGTCTAGAAAGATAATACACAGCTAATAGAACTAAGAAGATAAACACTGAAGCATCTTTACAAAGCCTTATTATAAACTCCTACATCAGTCCTATAGGGAAAACATTTCCTTTATCAGCTTTATTACACTGTCTAGCTGAAGACAGATCATTACTAGTATCTATAGTACTACACTTGCTTACTGAAAGATGGTTTAGATCGTTCACCTCCATCCACTCTAAGCCTAAGCAGAAAGAAATCGCACAAATTAGCGTAATGACCATTGAGATAGATAGCATTATTGTATTAGTGCTGAATACATAATCACACTTTCTCTTTTGTAATGAGACAAATCTACTTCAATGAACGTTCCTTTCTGCAGGGCTCGAGAAATACCACCAGTGAAGCTTTTAAATGAGTTTAGTAATGCCTAATGCAAATTGGCCACTACTGATACCTTTCATTATATACAAGAATCAATTCAATAAATTTGACTAATAATAAAAATAAGCAGCAAACTACAGCCAGCTTCATATCCAAAGTTCAGCTCCTAAAAGTAAAATATAACGTAATTATGCATTCAAATCATTGGACAGTCCCACTAATCACACCCACGGGTTTTGTCAAAGTTTCATTTTGTACGTACATCCATTTTCAGTAACAACTTTATCCTGGTCAGAGTCATGGATCTCGAGTCTATCCTCTGAACGCTGGCCGCAAGGCAGGGATGCGCCCTGGACTGGATCCAACACGTGTTGGTGGATTTCAGGCTTTAAATATGTATAGAATATATTTGCATTCTGCTTTAGTTAAGAGATTTTCTTTAAGGCTATTTTCAGCATGAGTCAGAGCTTGTCCATTAAGACCTACAGTCTGGAGTTCAGTCAGCTACATCTGAAATGATCATCTAGCCTTTAACACTTCATCACAGAACCACTGACTCAAATCCACTGTTCACATGCGTAATATGAATTTTAAGGCTGTTTAAATAGGGATAATACAGCTCTGGACTACACACACTTTACTGGTCCATGCACTTGAACTGGTGAAGAATCTCTGTGTTGAGATGTGTGTATGAGGTCAACATTAATGGACATGGCCTTCATAACCTTTCTATTACCTCACTGATTAGTTTTAAATCTTTAGTTTTGAAAGGTGATGCAGTTCAATCATGTGTTTGTATGTGATAATTAACTAATACAAAGAATTGTCATCAAACGTCTATACTCAGACCTTGAAATAAACTCATCTACTAAGAAATTGTACTAAAATATTTTTTTTTCTAATCCCTTTAGTCTAACTCTGTCAATGCCTGCTTCTGAATATTGCTTTGTTTGCCTTGGCTTATGTAAATAAAATCTTCACTGCCATGTCTCTGGCTCCCTTTAATAGCAATACATTTGATTTTCAAATAAAAATAATAATAATAATAATTCATTATTTTGCTCAAACAAATGAACACAGGTGCCCAATAGCCAAATCCTCAGATGAAAAGTGTCCTTTTCATAGACACCAGTGCAGCAGAGTACTCTGAGACACTGCTGAGTATTTCAGAGACCAACTCTTTATAAACTATTTATCCAGAGTCTGCTGTGTGTAACTAAGCTTCAGAACAACAGGGGAGGACTGTGTGAATTACCGCAAGACATTCTAGTGAACTCAAACCACCCGGCAGTGAGGCAATTTTCACTCAACTGCACCTCAGTGTCTTAGGGCATATCACTCCAGTGTCTGTGGAGTGCCTGGTCTGTCAAATTTACCTTTGAGACGCCAGTCACTCTGCATGAGCAATGTACTGAAATCCAGAGGAATGTCACCAGCAACCCTAAATCTGAGGAATATTCAGCACATTCTATTCCAACTAGCTCTGATTCAGAGCTAAAACTGTATATATAGCAGGAGTGCCTTACAGAAGATTCTGAATTATTATGCATATGGTACATTTTATAAAAAAAGCCAGATGTTTTCTTATATACACATATAATGTATGCTATATTCACATTAACAATGGCTTGTGTGTCTTCTAAACAACTATGAGTAAATATTAAAACTGTATGTTCTGTGATTAACAGGCAGGGCAGAGCAAGCACCACTGTCTGTCCATGTCTTTCACTACACAGGTGTGTTACTGTATATAATAGATATCATTTATACTAGTATCTAGGATAGAAATAGAGATTTTCGTTTAGAAACAGTTGTTGGTATATAACCCATGAGGATATCTTGTAATCGTAAATAAATGTCTAAGATCGATCTGCCTGCAGATGTAAGATTGTTATGAGTTCTACAGAGCCATATGTGTGTATGTGTGTGTGTGATACATATCAGCATATCAAGGACTGAAGCTTAACAAGGCATGTAGTCTACAGCATGCGGGCCACTCTAATTAAGATCAGGGTAAGATATGTGTTCGTGGCAGCCACAAATGGCCATGAAGAGGATCGTTTCAGGTTTCCGTACAGCAGTGACTCCTGTATTATTTCCTATAAGGCTAAGCATAAAAATAGACAAATATACATTATAGAAAAGGGACATTTTCTAAAGCACATCCTACTGCCCTTTTTTTCATGATGCCTTACAGCTTTTTTTTTTTTAATAAGGAGACATACAAACTAGTCTTTCGCTCCTTCTGTGGCTAGATATTTATATATTTTTCAATTCTGAGTGATTTTATTTGCTCTGTCACATTTATTTTCCAAACTAAATAGTGCCATCTGTTCTCCTGTCAAAATTGAACAAACGTGCACTCAAATAAAGATTTTTACGCTAGATTTAAAAAATAAATAAATAAATAAAATGTGAACTTCGTCTGAGGAACAGTGAAGTAAGAAGAAAGCTGAATGAAAATCAGAAAGTCACCTGGCAAGCAGTAAATGGTTTATAGTTGTTTGGTTACAGTATCATAAGTTCAGATTACTTGCACATGCCCCTGAAGTCTGAAAACAGTGTGAGAAATATCAATACAGCGTTTAGTCATTACTTGGCAGTGTGTATTTTGCTTGTCTAATTGATTTTCTGAAGAACTTGAATGACCCTTCATTCCCTCAGTTACAATTAGGTAAAACATCCAGAAGGAAACTGCAATAACATTTCTGAAAAGTCGTGATCACTATGGCCTTACAAAAACACACTGCTGCATTAATTAGTACAAAGAGTGCTCATTTGTTTTTTTTCCTTTGCAACATATCAAATCATTACCGCATATTTAATATGATAAGGAGCAGAGAACGAAAGAATAAAGCTACTGTCAGTCTGAATCACTAAACAGTGGTATTTAGATTTTTTTCCCCTAGCATTTGTCCTGCGCAATGGTAGGGTCTGCTGTTTGTCAATTGATCCACATGATTTGGCACAGGTTTTCCGGATGCCCTTCCTGTCGCAACCCTCCCATTTTTATGTGGGCTTGGGACCGGCACTGAGAGTTAACTCTTCAGTGGCTGGGTTGGCACCATGCAGCAATGAGCACGCGGGATCCTGCCGCTGGATAGATAAATGATAATATTTAGAAATAAAACCCTAAACAAATATCTGTTTTTAATTTCATTTTACTGACAGTTGACCAATACGTGGTTCAATTACTCTACGAAAGAAAGAAAGAAAGAAAGAAAGAAAGAAAGAAAGAAAGAAAGAAAGAAAGAAAGAAAGAAAGAAAGAAAGAAAGAAAGAAAGAAAGAAAGAAACTGACAAACATCAAGTATGTGTCTTTTTGACCTAAGAGTGAAGATCAGTTTGTAATGTAAATTTAGAAGCATTTGAACTGGGATTTTGTGCCTCTATTTCCTGGATTAGGTTCACTATATGGTTCACTATATGGCTAAATGTTTGTGGATACCTGACCATCACTCACATATGCCCACAAAGTGCTGGAAGAACTGTACACAAACCGAGCTAAGCTCCATGAAGACATGGTTTATGTAGGATGGCGTGGGAGAAATCGAGTGTCCTGCACAGAGTCCTGACCTCAACCCCACTGAACACCGAGCACACCCCAGGCCTTATTGCCTAACATCAGTGCATGACCTCAATAATGCTCTTACGGCTGAATGGACAAATCCCCACAGCCACGCTAACCAAAATCCAGAAGAATGGATTATCATAACCAGCAAATGGGGACTACATGTTGAATGGGAAGTTCAAAAGCTAATTTCAGTGTTATGGTCAATTGTCCTCAAACTTTTGGCTATATCGTATATATTTGGTTTTAACAAAACTGCAAATGCACTGGTGTAAAAGCAAAAGAAAGGCTTGCTCAGGGAAACCTAGTAAGAGTGCTATAACATTTCTAAGTAAGAGTAAGAGGATTAAATTTTCACCTCATACTGTCCTGTTCTACTTCGCTGAGAGTGAATAAAGTGGAAAAGTCTCTCACCTAACGTCTACGGCGTCTTCCATGACAGTCATATCTGTCTTACACTTGGCAGAGGGGTTGATGGCCAGCTCAGCCGGTGGAATGACAAAGCTTTTGCTCAGCGGCAGCCACATTCCTTCTCCCAGAGTGTAAGTGAACCTGAAACACGGAAAATACACGTTAGATTGTGTGACAAAAATAGATTAATAGTGTGTCTGTAATTCAACACGGTCTGGCACGGCAAAGTGGCATTCTACTGACTGTTTTCTTTCGAAAATGATCAAATGATAGCAAACACTATTTGTTTACAGAGGACTGCACTACAAGGAATACTTCATGTATGAATAATATATCAAGGATGCAGAAATCTCAGTAACTAAACAAGTAAAAAACAATGGCATCTGTAGATAATGGCAGCAATCAGCATAAACATGAACACCCACACGCGGGGGAAATTAATATCCGGTTACCATAGTTATCCCACATTGTTAAGCCTGAGTAAATGCTGCATTAGGCATTGTGTCAGAAACAAACATTTGTGCTTTCACTATAATCATTTTCCTAAAATGGATTGCATCCTGAAATGTATTCTGTTTTACATTTTATACACACGGTGATCACAGTTTATAGTTTCTACACTACCACAAATTTGCACATGTTTAAAAATAATATACATTTTAAAAAATACCAGGACCAATGATGTATAATGTTTATTATGATTATTGTGCTGATACGGATCACCGTATATGTTCATTCGGTTTACAGCACAGACTTAATAAATCTTTGTAAGCTCAAAACTTGCTCAGGATCAGAGAAGGTAAAATAAACACATCACGCCCCCTACACGGTCTTCACACCAACAACCAACAACCTCCTCTACACAGTGTGAGTCTACAGCAGCCAGACAGTGCTGTCTCGTGTTTCTCACCTTCCAAAGACTGCAGCTGGAAAGACTGCAAGTTTATGCTGGATTGTTTACACTCAGAAATGTTACCACTGGAGTCAAACCATCTGCAACACCCCTGACTGTGTTTCATGCACAAAAGACACTTTGACACATCAGAATAAATATATTTGCAAAATAATGTCTACAATATATATTGATGCAGTATCTTTGCTTCATGGAAACCCACTGGATCTGAATATTCTGTAAAAATACAAAAACACCAAAACCAATTTTCTCTGCAGTTTATGATTCTTATGTCAGTTTGAACTTACAGGAACAAGAGTCACACTGCATGATGGCTCGGCGACAGGAGTTTATACACTGCATAACTTCACAATAGGAAGAATTGCTGATAACACTGTCTGGGCCGCAAACTGTGTTTCACAACCAAACGTACGGGAGAAATAATAAGGAAATAACGCAAGCTCACACGAGAGATCAGAGTTCTTGTTTGAGACTGGAAATGTTACCCCACAAAAAGTTCAGGTGTCAAATGGTCAGTGCAGGGAACAAGGATTGTCCGTTCTGCATAATTGACCAAATGAATAATTTTGCAATGTGCTGCTGCTGATGCAGCTGGTCAAGCAAATATTTCTGCTTTATTTCTGTTTGATGTAATTGTAAAGCTTATTTATTCTGATGTAACTATATTTAAGACATTTTTTTTCTGATAAAAACCTATAAACTCTATATTGTGCTCCAACTGAAGCCATGCTCGCTGATATTGTGGTCTATAACTCCTCCCCAAAATCACCGCTGCCCTGTATCTCGTTCTCTCATTGGCTGTAGGTCATCGGTCAGAGCTCCTTTCACACTGCACGATTTTGCACGACTCATCGGCGATTCTCTCAGATCGCATCTTTGGTAATTCACACTGTGTGATTGTCACTAACATGCACACACTCCGATTTGCTTCAGATTTCTGGCATTTGTCGGTGATTTTGCGAAATTAGTCGGCGACTGAAAATCAGGGCTAAAACTGTGCAGTGTGAACTCGGCATTACTGATGTAAGGAAAAAACCCGTGGCTGCTTCAAATGAGTTTCGGGTGGAAGTGGCAATATATATATATACACTATATTGCCAAAAGTATTCGCTCACCTGCCTTGACTCGCATATGAACTTAAGTGACATCCCATTCCTAATCCATAGGGTTCAATATGACGTCGGTCCACCCTTTGCAGCTATAACAGCTTCAACTCTTCTGTTAAGGCTGTCCACAAGGTTTAGGAGTGTGTTTATGGGAATTTTTGACCATTCTTCCAGAAGCGCATTTGTGAGGTCACACACTGATGTTGGACGAGAAGGCCTGGCTCTCAGTCTCCGCTCTAATTCATCCCAAAGGTGTTCTATCGGGTTGAGGTCAGGACTCTGTGCAGGCCAGTCAAGTTCATCCACACCAGACTCTGTCATCCATGTCTTTATGGACCTTGCTTTGTGCACTGGTGCACAGTCATGTTGGAAGAGGAAGGGGCCAGCTCCAAACTGTTCCCACAAAGTTGGGAGCATGGAATTGTCCAAAATGTCTTGGTATGCTGAAGCATTCAGAGTTCCTTTCACTGGAACTAAGGGGCCAAGCCCAGCTCCTGAAAAACAACCCCACACCATAATCCCCCCTCCACCAAACTTTACACTTGGCACAATGCAGTCAGACAAGTACCGTTCTCCTGGCAACCGCCAAACCCAGACTCGTCCATCAGATTGCCAGATGGAGAAGCTCGATTCGTCACTCCAGAGAACGCGTCTCCACTGCTCTGGAGTCCAGTGGCGGCGTGCTTTACACCACTGCATCCGACGCTTTGCATTGCACTTGGTGATGTATGGCTTGGATGCAGCTGCTCGGCCATGGAAACCCATTCCATGAAGCTCTCTGCGCACTGTTCTTGAGCTAATCTGAAGGCCACATGAAGTTTGGAGGTCTGTAGCGATTGACTCTGCAGAAAGTTGGTGACCTCTTCGCACTATGCGCCTCAGCATCCGCTGACCCCGCTCCGTCAGTTTACGTGGCCTACCACTTCGTGGCTGAGTTGCTGTCGTTCCCAAACACTTCCACGTTCTTATAATACAGCTGACAGTTGACTGTGGAATATTTAGGAGCGAGGAAATTTCACGACTGGATTTGTTGCACAGGTGGCATCCTATCACAGTTCCACGCTGGAATTCACTGAGCTCCTGAGAGCGACCCATTCTTTATATATATATATATATATATATATATATATATATATATATATATATAAAGAATGGGTCGCTCTATATATATATATAATTCATATATAGATAGATAGATAGATAGATAGATAGATAGATAGATAGATAGATAGATAGATAGATAGATAGACATGTTGACATTTCTTAATAAAGAACTTAATATTCAATGGGGTATCCTAATTCATCACATGACTATATATATATATATACATGATCAGTGTGTATATATGAGTGGTCATTTATACCAACTTCATGAACAATTAGACCCAAAATATCAGACTTAACAAACCCTTGTTTTGTTTCAGAAGGTTTAAAGAAAAATATTCAGCTGTTCACAAATATGAGTAATTAGCACTGTTTTTTTGAACACCAAACTCCTTAATATTCCTAGAACATTAATAGTCATAGAACAGAGTCAATAATTACTCATCCAGAACACACTAGATGATGCACAAAGCACTAATGACAACAACAATTTAACACATTGTTAGAGTACTCACATAACAGAAACAATGCATTCATAAGCACTGCTGAAGAATTTACGACATTTAGGAAACACCAGTTTCATAAGATTTTATATTTGGTCTATACATGACAGGACAGGACAACCTCTAACACTTATTGAGTTACATGACACAAAGTTGTAGAATGTATCCATAGTGCTTTATAAGAGTAAATGTGAAGTTTGAGGGTATTAAACACATCCAGCTGCCTAGCATGAGCTTGATAAATAGGAAACTGTTTAAAAATGAGACTCCATAACGATTTTAACACAAATTCCCAACACATTCATTTCCATGCTCCTTTAATATATACAATGTAAGTACAAATAAAAAAGGTATGATATTTTTTGCCAATACGTTATAACTGTATCAGCTTCTTACAAAAGCATGGAACTGAATGCTCAGTCAACTTGCAGTAAGAACATATGTTAATAAAAAAAACATGATATGGTGTGCAGCCTGGACCCAAAATGATTTCTGCCATAACAAAGACTTTGAGAAGAATGGACAAAGTTTGGCCCAGCAATTGCACAGCATTTAACCATTAGTGCATGAATGATGAATATAATGTCAGTGATCACAAGCGATTATATAAGAAAAGGGTAGGAATTTGTGTACATGTTAATAGGTAACAATAATAATAATAATAATAATAATAATAATAATAATAATAATAATAATATCACATTTAGAAGGGGAGATTTTTTTTATTATTATAAAAATCAGCAACTGTTTTGATTTGATAATAATTAAAATCCAACTGTATATTTTTTAGAAGATAATAAAATACAAGACAAATAGAAGATAATATTTTGTTAAGGTTGGCCACCACAGGCTGAAGAAACAGCTTTAATTCACCTGAGGCTCGGGTGTCTCTGAATCCTCTGGAGCTGTACTTGAGGGATGAGCACTATTCTTCAAAGATTTTCCCTCAACTGGTATGTTATTAACGCTGGTGGAAAGCGGCGCAAACATCTTCCACTGGTGCTTGAAATGGACTGAGAAAATTTGGTTCAAATTGGTTCAGTGTGCATGAGGTCAATTTCCAGTTAGTCAGATGACAGACAGATATAAAACACAGCTGCATCATCAGAAGCACGTACCCACCGTCCACCCCCTGTGCACACACGCTGGCTATCTATGGCGGTCTATGCTCTCACCTTCTGCACCATGGCTGCTTTTAGTAGTTGCACTGAGTAGGAACTCATCAGTACATTTTGCCAGGGTTTGCAGGAAGAAGTGAAGATTAAGTTAGCCTGTCATGACAACACCCTGACTCTGGACCAGCTCATCGACCTGGCCATCTGTTTAGACAACCTGCTGCATGAACGGTCCAACAGCAGGGGCATATTCATCAGTGCCAACCGGATCCCATGAGGCAAGTGAAATTGGTAAAAACATGAATCTTCAATGAAGAAAGGCAGATGTGTTTGTGAGCAGGTCTATGCCTAAACTCTGGCAGAACATTTATGTGCAGACTGTAGCAATCAACTGGATCCTCACTAACCCAGTGGAGATGCTTACATAAGCTATACACAGAGTCATTGCATATAATTATGGAGGCATAACTGAAAGGTATGAGCTTTATAAATCTGAAATCGCAACCAGATGAGAGGTGTTGCCTTGAGATGGATACAGTGAATGACATTGGCTATGTCAGATATGCAGATATTCATCAAAGCTGATTGAACCCACAGCCGTGACTCTATGGACATCATTTCACTGTCAGAGTTTGAGAAACAGGCTTCTATTTCGGTTTGTATTTCCTAATTCCACAAGTGTTTCCATCTGGATGTATTAGCTGATCATATACATGCTTTGCAACTGAAGTGAGGAAAGCGTACAGGCTCTTTGCTGGCAGTGCAACTCATGAGTATGTTCGTTCATAAGTAAGCATGTATTATATGAAGCGCTAAAGTACATCTAAGTACACTATTAAGTATATAAGGAAGTAACTAAATAAAAAATAAATAGAAAAAGTATTAAGCAAACATGTAATTATGTTAAGTTAGGCTAAGGTTGACAGTCAAGTCCCATAAATCCTATTTTAAAAAACCTTTGTATTTCTAATCCTAATCTGGATATATTTGAATATTTAATGTAACATCACTGTCAACGGCACAGGCTGCGCTGAAATAGCATAACCCCAATCAGACTGCAAAATGTAAGAGATTTCACACTTTTATCTTTTCTTTCTTCGACTGGTATAATTACCAACTGCTTCAAATGTGAAAGATCTGTGACAACTTGTACACTTGAAGATTGAAGCAGATCCCACGTATTAATGTGTCAGTTCACTGGCAGCCTGAATTATGTACAAGACCAAGAAGCTTTTGTCACATATACTGTACATTACAGCACAGTGACATTCTGTTCTTTGCATATCCCAGCTTGCTAGGAATTTGAGGTCAGAGCACCATGATGGAGCAGAGAGGGTTCAGGGCCTTGCTGAAGGGCCTTAATGTGGCAACTTGGCAGTGCTGGGGCTTAAACCCCTGCTTAAGGAAACAAAGCCTAACTATGTACTTCACATGTGATTCCCTAAATCACTAAGCTCCTTCATATATTGCCTCTTGTATGCTGTTTGGCAGGTGTACCAAAGTCTCACGCTTGCATCAGTGGATATCTCACCTAGATACTGTTCTCTGCACTCAAATGTAACTGTTGGACTTTGTTATATAGAGTTGTGTATGTGTCATGATTAATCCCACTATTGAGCTATCATCCAGTAGGCTTTCAGCTGAACACTGTCACTTCATTGATCTTTAGAGAAAGCACAGGCTAGAGGTCAATCTCGAGACCTAACCAGATTTCTTGTGGCACAGGATTAAACTTGTCAAGCTGTCAAAAGTCAGAATAGAGTAAAAAAGAATAGTCAGTTAAGTGGTAAGAAGCCAACCTCAGGCAAGTCAGATGATTGAGTATTAGGGGTATCACATGTCATAGACACAGATGGACATAAACTACCCTTTGTGCAATGTGATAAATGTCTAAAAGCTGTCCTGTTCAGCAGCCACAAGACTGAAACCTCTGGTTCAAGGTGACACGCATGCTGGAGCAGCTCAAAAACAAAGACCACAGGATAATAAACCATATATATATATATATATATACACTATATTGCCAAAAATATTCCCTCACCTGCCTTGACTCGCATATGAAATTAAGTGACATCCCATTCCTAATCCATAGGGTTCAATATGACGTCGGTCCACCCTTTGCAGCTATAACAGCTTCAACTCTTCTGGGAAGGCTGTCCACAAGGTTTAGGAGTGTGTTTATGGGAATTTTTGACCATTCTTCCAGAAGCGCATTTGTGAGGTCACACACTGATGTTGGACGAGAAGGCCTGGCTCTCAGTCTCCGCTCTAATTCATCCCAAAGGTGTTCTATCGGGTTGAGGTCAGGACTCTGTGCAGGCCAGTCAAGTTCATCCACACCAGACTCTGTCATCCATGTCTTTATGGACCTTGCTTTGTGCACTGGTGCACAGTCATGTTGGAAGAGGAAGGGGCCAGCTCCAAACTGTTCCCACAAAGTTGGGAGCATGGAATTGTCCAAAATGTCTTGGTATGCTGAAGCATTCAGAGTTCCTTTCACTGGAACTAAGGGACCAAGCCCAGCTCCTGAAAAACAACCCCACACCATAATCCCCCCTCCACCAAACTTTACACTTGGCACAATGCAGTCAGACAAGTACCGTTCTCCTGGCAACCGCCAAACCCAGACTCGTCCATCAGATTGCCAGATGGAGAAGCGCGATTCGTCACTCCAGAGAACGCGTCTCCACTGCTCTGGAGTCCAGTGGCGGCGTGCTTTACACCACTGCATCCGACGCTTTGCATTGCACTTGGTGATGTATGGCTTGGATGCAGCTGCTCGGCCATGGAAACCCATTCCATGAAGCTCTCTGCGCACTGTTCTTGAGCTAATCTGAAGGCCACATGAAGTTTGGAGGTCTGTAGCGATTGACTCTGCAGAAAGTTGGCGACCTCTTCGCACTATGCGCCTCAGCATCCGCTGACCCCGCTCCGTCAGTTTACGTGGCCTACCACTTCGTGGCTGAGTTGCTGTCGTTCCCAAACACTTCCACGTTCTTATAATACAGCTGACAGTTGACTGTGGATTATTTAGGAGCGAGGAAATTTCACGACTGGATTTGTTGCACAGGTGGCATCCTATCACAGTTCCACGCTGGAATTCACTGAGCTCCTGAGAGCGACCCATTCTTTCACAAATGTTTGTAAAAACAGTCTGCATGCCTAGGTGCTTGATTTTATACACCTGTGGCCATGGAAGTGATTGGAACACCTGATTCTGATTATTTGGATGGGTGAGCGAATACTTTTGGCAATATAGTGTATATATATATATATATATATATATATATATATATATATATATATATATATATATTTTTTTTTTTTTTTGGTTTATAATTTTGAGTGACGGAGGTCGTATTTAATCTGTGATATTATTTTCTTCTGTGTTGACAGTAAAATATGTTAAGATGAGTCTGTATGCTGAGAAGCCAATTAAAAAATAACAACTAAAACTCTTGTATACACCTGTGTATTTGTTTTATTCCATCTCTCTCTCTCTCTTTCTCTCCCGGGGAAAATGACAACATGAGACCAGGAAGAAAAAAATCATACAAAGCAAACAGCATACTGAGTGAATTTTAAGCGGGCATGGGGGGAAAGGGGGTGGGGGGGGTGCATAATAAAGCAGGCAGCAGTGGGATAAAAAAAAACAGTACTGTGCAAACCTCTAGTGTAGCCTCTGTAATCTGATTCTTAATATCAGACATACATTAATCACATATCTGGTGATAAACTGTGTCAGAAAGGCCAGTGAAACAGTTAAAGACACTATTTCAAAGACTTTGCATTTTTTTGTATCCAAATAGTTTCATTTGCATTTATTAAAGTGCCAAGCTAGCATAATAAAAGGGCAAGGATAGGATTGACACTTGGGGTCATTTTAAGAATTAAATGACAATATAAAACAGCTATAAATGCAAAGGCTTAATTACATCCAATTATACTTCCCTTATCAAACTTCTGTGGGTAATGAACATAACTCTGTCTAGCACCTGCCTTTATGTGGAGCATTAAATGCCTGTGCATGATTCTAATTTAGTAAATGTATTAAACCTGTATTATCTCACTGTCTTCATCAGAGTGACAAATATGTTATTATATATATATATATATATATATATATATATATATATATATATATGTGTGTGTGTGTGTGTTGGTTTGTGGAACAGTCCATAATTAAGCAGTAAGCCACTTCTGAAAACATTAATAGTATGCAATATATTATGATATCCTTATATGCTACTCAAAAACAAATCATTATGGGAGATTATGGGACAATTTCCAAAAAGGTAAAGCCTGGCATTTTCCCTGTTGAGTTATCTTATATCTCTAAATTTTCACTGTGAGGAAAAGAAAATGCTGCAGAAAACTGACAGTATTTATTTTACAAAATTGTACTGTACACAAGTGGGCATTTAAAGCAATCCAGAGATATACAGTAAAATACCAGAAAAAGCATTAAAGAGTGGGATTCTAGGTATGAGAGACAGCAAAGCTTCTCTACCTCAAGATCTGACCTGATCTTTATTTTAGCTATTAGCTACAAGCAAACGCAAACCTTTCACACGTTTTGATGTTTGTAATGAAGTTTGCAATGGCCATAACACCTAGGTTAAAATGACTATGATGAGGTTCTTGTGTCATGAATCATGAATCTCTCGATAGCCTGGTAAGTTTTATACAAGGGTGTGCATACTTATGCAACCAGGTTTTTGCAGATTTTTTGTTTTTTTTTTTGTTTTTCCCCTTTGTTTCTGATAGCAACAAGAAAAGAAGTGAGAAGTGATGGCTGAGAATGTCATGCATAAAATGTCATGAGCTCAAATCCCAGCAACACCAAAGTAATGATTTAACTGCTCGAGTGCATCCAAGAATTTATTTTATTTTGTTTTGTAATTTAAAAAAAAAATCATCCAAATGAACATTTCATTTCATTGTCTGTACCGCTTCTCCGATCTATACTCGGGTCACGGGGAGCCTGTGCCTATCTCAGGCGTCATCGGGCATCAAGGCAGGATACACCCTGGACGGAGTGCCAACCCATCGCAGGGCTCACACACACACTCATTTACTCACACAATCACACACCACGGGCAATTTAGAGACTCCAATCAGTCTAGAAGCATGTCTTTGGACTGTGGGAGGAAACTGGAGCACCCAGAGGAAACCCACCAAGCACAGGGAGAACATGCAAACTCCACACACACAGTCAAAATCATTTAAATGTATCTACAGTATGTATTTCAAATTCACAGTATATTACTGAAAACATTATGATATATATTAGTGATATACTGTACAAACCTCCCTGCAAACAGATCACCATACTTCACTTTAAAAATCATTTTAGATATATTTACTATAAATTCATTGCTGTTACAGCAGTACATTCCAAGCAAAGAATAAAAATTTTCTTTAAAAATATAAAGCTGCATGTTCCCAAAAAAATCTAGAGTATTCAATAACAGGAAGCTGTCTGAACCCGAGCATCCAGAATCAGAAACTGGGTTTCTTTTAAGCTCTTTGCCACATAAATATAAAAACAGTAAAGTGAATTGGAATACAAGGTTATGTCAAAGTGTTCATATATTACACTGAAGAGTTGAAAGATGGCAGAGCTTTCTTTTATATTAAGAAAAAAACCTTGAAAAAGGAAAACAGTACATGTTTATACAACACTATTATGCACATTACATTTGAAGCTTTTTCAAATATTCAACAAAATCCAACTATAATGCTGAAAAAGAGAATACAAAATCTTTTATTGAAAAAAAAAAAAAAATTAATTAAACCTGAGATCATTCTTTTAGCGTTTCAGCTCCAGCTCTGTAATGTATATAGAAGAACAGAATATAAGCCTCATATAAGCAGTGTAAAATACTGGTGTTTAAGTTTGCTTAAAAATAGAACAATTAATCATCTCTCTGCGCTTTGTGCATATATTCAGGTGAGATCTATATTGGCAACTTCTTCAGGTGTAACAAAGCGCTTAATCACCAAAACACACACCGATAAAGTGCCAGGAGCTAAGCACTGAACCGAACGCAGCTTCGCCCCTCCTGAATGAAAAACTATTTTTTATAAATAAAGCAAATTATATGTGTGAAAAAGCCTTTTTGCAGACTGGTGCACAGCGGTTAATTACATCAGGACTCAAATCATTAAGCATAGTTACTGAATTATCCTTGATTAAAATTCCAAGACATGGCTGTCACATTCAGTGTCATGTTCCTCTATATTTTGATTATTATACGGATTAATTACTAAATTGCAGTCATGTACTTGTTAGGTTATACAGTCTTATTTTTAATAGTCAGTTTTCTTCCACTTGTTTTCATGTATTCAGTATTCATGGATAAATTATAAGCAAGTTCGAATGACAAAAATTAACCAAAAAATGCTTTGGCGCTTTGGCACTGGCCAAGGTTGAGAAATTATGATAAAAGCTAATGGGCACAGATTTTATTAAATAATTGGTGAGATGGAAAATGTGTATAATCCATTCTCCCATGAGTGTGTGTTTGGCTGGTGGTCTTCAAATCTAATATCGCTCTTTTCCAGGATATTTTACATGACAGAAGCTGTTTGATTAAACTAGAAGCCTGACATTTACATTTTAGCTTGTCAAATGTTAGGAAATGCATTACAATGTGTGTCTGGGAAAATCCACCGGATGTGGCTGAATTCCAAGGGAAAAAAAGGAAATCTGGTTTTGACCAAAGTGCATTTTTCTGCCAAATAACATGTCCTGACATGACAGCACTATTTTATTTTAATTGCATATAATTTGCCTTGGCCATCTGCATGCAGAGATGGTGTTGCGTTCGGAACCATTTTCACCAGAACACTGGTGTTCCGTTACACCGGCACAACGGAAATGGACTTTTTTAATGAGTATAAACAGATGAAATATTTTATGGCTGAAAGTCTGATAGAGGGATGAATATAAATGTAAAATTTACACTTTGGCATTTTTATTCAAAATGATTAATTTATGAGACATTTTTGTTGGATAACCTTATTCAGAATTTTAGTGGTTGAAGATTAGGCCTTTAAATCTTTGATGCTTATGAAGAAGCACTTGGGGCGTCTCAGAGAGCAGAAATGGGTTTGATCACCATTTACTTTGAAGATATAAACATCTGTGTGATAAAAAAAAATACTTTCCTTTGAGCCATTGAGCATAAATCTGGTAATAGAATTAATCTGGTGAAAGAGTTAATCTGTCTAAACTGTCTAAAAACCTTGTGAGGCCCAAGTTTTTATAGTTATGTGCCATAGTGAAATGAGCCTGATCAAGTCAGACTGTGATAAGATCAGCAGTCAGAATTTTTTCTTGCACTGCTCCTGTTCTGTCATCACCATCAACACAGAGAAGAGCACTTACACAGACTGTATAAAGTTTTGAAATGATTAAATGAACTAATAAACTGAAGAAGAGAGCTGAATAAATCAGTGATCATTTCCAGACTGATGGCAGCGTGAACAGAGATCAGTGAAGTGAAGAGACAGTGACGAGGCTTCGCTTAAAATGTTGTGAGTAAAATGTTTTCTAGCTCAGGTAATGAGACACACACTGATGTGAATGATGCTGATAATCTGATCACTCATTTCTCATTGTAGACTATTAAAAATGTTTGTACAAATCTGACAGTAGCATGTTCATACAGAAAGAGATCAGGTTTGTAAATGTAGAGGTGGGTGAAGCATCATTCAGATAAATGTGACACTTTTCATATTCACTATTAAGTGTGATGATTAATATTTAAACGCTTAAAGTTCACTGCTGCTTGAGATACATGACAAAGGTAACCTATTTCAGTTCAGAAAAACCTGGAACATTTTACATGTTACATTTTGACCATGTGATGGGTTTTTCCAGGTTGTCTCACACACATGTAAAAGCTTCACAGAATAGAATACATGAAAACAATTCAGTAACAGTTGTGTTGGGATTATGTTACAGGTGTGGTTTAAATCTACGGTTCATGGTTTTATTGCTTGGAAAAACAGAAGTAAAATAGTCAGACACCAAAAGCTATTTAAAATATGTTGACTTCAATGATTAAAAAAAAAAACCAGGACTGTCAGTGTTCTTACCTGAAGATGCGGTCAGACGGCTGCTCCCCCATCACCAAGTCAAAACCACGCTGGAAAATGGTGTATGGCCAAGGACTGGGAACAAAACAAAATCAGGCTGCTGTGTTATTTTTCCCATTTCTCATAAATCCTCCCACTCATCATTGTAGCGTTTGACCTCAAAACTCTTTAAAATTGTACCTACTCAAAACCAGCACTGGACATTTCCATTAAACCTATGTAGGTATGATACAGAATGCAGTTTTTTTAATGACAATTGCTATTTTCCTGCAAACAACCCTACATATTTACCCACATCACTCTCTCAGTCAGCTTAGTGCAACTGTCATGATTTGTACACAGTGAAAAAAACAGGTTTGTCTTACTATCCTTGCAAAGGCCTCCTGCTGATGGAGCTGTTTCAGGACCTTTTTTAGATAAAAGAATGCCCCATGAAGGTCAAAACTGTAAGATATTCCAATCATTGTGATATTTGGTCACCATCATGTCTTTCTGATAGACACTGTTACTAAGGCACCTTTCCCTGCTGGGCATGTAGTGTAGAGCAGTGAGTGGAATGATGCAGGTATTTAGGAAGTGACAGAGCTGAGTGTGGTGGCAGCTGGAGGGTCAGAGACTGAGAAGAGCAGACAAGGAGACAATGACTTTCATAGAAAGCAGTAAGAACCATCAGAGGCTGCTTCTTGATGGCAACGATCTGTTTTGTAAATATTAAATTGTCTCCTTTAGGACTTGACATATAGAAAATTTTTCAGGAACACGATGACTTTTGGCCAAATGCTATCACAAATGCCATTTGGGCAAAACCTTTATCAGTGAAAAGGCTATGAACGTAAGGTTCAGCATAGGAAATATTTAGGTCCTTCGAAACTTTTAAACTTTTTTCTTTTTTCCCCCCTTGACAGATTTCTTTTTGCCTCCCTGAGGTGTTAGGTCCAATTAAATAATCTTCACACCTTCTCAGCATGCCACTCAGCACGCAAACCCCTCACCATCATGAGCTATGCGCTTCCCTGCTGCCTATCTTCCCAATTGTTCCAATCAGATTTCTAATTAACAGATCCATCTCACCAACCATCATCACTCCCATCTCACTTCCAATTACAAACGCCAAGGTTTTCCACACCTCTGAGTCTTAAACACTCCAGAACAACAGCCTGAAATACTGACAAGCAAATGTGAAACTCTGTTTGGCAAGAAACTAACTCTAATTAACTTCGTATGTAGTAAATGCTGCTCTTTAGAGGATTCTGCAAGCTTTTTTTTTTTTTTGCTTTTGGTCTGTCCAAATATTTTCATAATTCGAGGCATTTTGGTCAGTTATCTGAATTTTTAGTGAATTTTTAAATCTACGATCTAAGAGTTCACTTGCGATGTTATAGTTCTGCAAATGAAGCTGACTTAGGAACAGGATGCCATCTGTTTAATGGCTTGTAAGACTCTCATCTTGAAGACTGTTCCTGTTATATCTTTTTTTTTTTAGCATATCTAAGACGACTTGTTATGGGTGTGCAAGTGAGGGAATTTAAAGTGATAACAAGCAAGCACGCTATAGAAATCCCTTTTCTAGATACCTATTTGCATAATAGCCCATGGCTTATTTAGCAGAGCAGTTCATTATGGTTTTATATGTTTAGGAAAAATTCCAAAATTAGAGAGAGAGAGAGAGAGAGAGAGAGAGAGAATGGTATACGAAATGAAAAACGGCTTCTGTTATTAATGTTCATTTTTGCCCCTTTTTTCCACAAATTGGTTATACAACTACTCCAGCATGAGGAGGGTGAAAAACAAATGCTTCTTTTTGGACTGTTGCTAATGCTGTGCAACACACTCAGAAGAAATCGCTATCTACCCTCTTCCACACACACGAGCTCACCCTGTGATTGGCTTGTGTCCCTGTGATTGACAGGACAGAGAGATAATTCATAATTCGGGGACTCATGATCTCTGGGTTTACGGGTGAATGTTTTTCTGTGAGGTTGTTCATCCTTTACTGACTATCATGTCCAAGATATACAACGGAATAAAATGAAGTGATTTTAAATTCAGCTTACTCACCCCTGATTTGGTCCCCATTCATTGCGTATGCAGAGATGCTTGTGCACAGGGTCTTTCATATATCCGTCAAAACACTGGCATTCACCTGTGAAAATGAAGCGCAGATTTAAAGTGTGCTACCAGCAGGTGACATCCACAACATAATAATTCAGTTAATACTAATGCAGCACTCTATAATTGCAGTGTTGCTCCACAGGGGATCAGGCAGGATTGTAATGGAGGCTTTAGCGTGATCTTACCTAAATCTCACAAAGCCCTATTCCTCATTAATGACCTGTATAACATGTCACTAGCAATGCACACGGCCATTCATTCACATGGACACTCATTCACATTCAGTCAGGATCGGTTCGAGAGAAGCAGACACGCTGCACTCATTGCTAGCTTTGCGGATAAAAGCCTTAGCATAATTTCTGATGTTCACCTACTGCAAAATGTAAATACCCTATACTCTACTGAAGTCCCTGCTGCATTCATTAAACTGTCTGATTGCTTGTCCAGGCTGCTCGAGGACAGACATCAGAGCCACACTCAGCTTTGATTATTTGTAGAGAAACCTGACTGTAAAATCTCGCAATTACTGTTGCAGCTCATATTATTATTGTTTCTTGTTGTTTGAAGGGATCAAAATCAAATACCAACTTCAATAAGTGTGTGTTATTGTATAGTTCAAAACTTGTTCAGGGCTGCTTTGACTAGCCTGCCAAAGCTAGCTAATTATCCAGGCAGTTTACATGTTCTGTGCTAGAGCAGGAAATATAAACAATGTGCAGAGTAAAGCAGAATAATATGATTTAATTATCCATACACAACTATACACCAATCAGGCATAACATTATGACCACCTGCCTAATATTGTGTTGTTCCCCCTTTTGTTGCCAAAACAGCCCTGACCCATCATGCACTGTGTATTCTGACACCTTTCTATCAGAACCAGCATTAACTTCTTCAGCAGTTTGAGCAACAGTAGCTGGTCTGTTGGATCGGATAACACGGGCCAGCCTTCGCTCCCCACGTGCATCAATAAGCCTTGGCCGCCCATGACCCTGTCACCGGTTCATCACTGTTCCTTCCTTGGACCACTTTTGATAGATACTGACCACTGCAGACTGGGAACACCCCACAAGAGCTGCAGTTTTGGAGATCCTCTGATCCAGTGGTCTAGCCACCACAATTTGGCCCCTCATCAAACTCACTCAAATCCTTACGCTTGCCCATTTTTCCTGCTTCTAACATCAACTTTGAGGACAAAATGTTCACTTGCTGCCTAATATATCCCACCCACTAACAGGTGCCATGATGAGGACTTAATCAGCCTTATTCACTTCATCTGTCACTGCTCATAATGTTATGCCTGATCGGTTTATCCTGCCATGATGCCAAGTGATGTTTACTCTGATTGTATTTTATTACTGTACGTTTCAACCATAATGATTGTGAATTCGAGCTGCAATTCAAGACATTCAGCACTTCCGCATTGTTCTGTGCTTGTTTATGTCTCCACTAGTGCTTGTTTAGATTCTGGTCTTTTTTCCACCCGTGTCTTGTCTCTGGTAGTTTGATTGCCAGCATGTGCTTTGAGGTTACTCCTTGATTACATTGTATATTGGTGATTCAAATCTGAGATCTAGTATAGTGAATCTAGTTTTGAATCTCCAGGTGATTTGCACTCTCTGACCCATGTCATCTAGAAACCCCGCCCCCTTTCCCCTTGATGCGTGTTCACATATTTCCATCACGGCAAATAGAGAAAGTTTTGAGTTAATTAATGCAAAATAAAATCTAGCACTGTATATTGAGCTCACAAACTTAAAAAGGCTTACTTATTATTAAGTAAGCCTTTAACGAAGTGTCACATTTTACAAATAATTTTACAGTGATGAAAATTAGAAAGCGATTAAATATACTCAAATATTTTTTCTGTCACAGCAAGCAGTTTCTGACTGCACAGCTTATATTATTACTGCTCCCTTCACCTAAAATGGTGGAACCGCTCACTTTTCTTTCTATTTAAGACCATCAGGTCTAGAAATTTGAATTATTATTATTATTTTTTTTAATGATACAAGCAGAGAAAAAATAAATATCTAACTGTGCTTACTGGAATTTGTTGAAATCATGAAAGAACTGTTTTCTACTATTCTCCCAGCATGCACTTTCAAAAGCATGACCTTTTCCAAAAGCTTACAGTGTTCTGTAAGAACAATTTAACAAGCCAACACTGCTGCAAAACATGTACTTAAATGCTGTAAAAGTGGCTTTAGTGTGCAGTACAGCATAAGTGTACCGGTTGTGATGCTATGAAGTGTGCTGTAGATAGTCTCTGAGTGCTGCTGCTGTATTTGATGTATACAGGGCCATCGGCTTGTTAATCAGCACTGCAGATGTGTCCCACCCTCCCAGTCACTCAGACTGACACTAATCTGTTTTGTCAGGTCACAGTGTAAGTGTGTCAGTTGTGATTTGTTGGTACAGGACTGATAAGGATGCACTCTGAATCGTGGAATGACCAAATAAATGAGATTTCAAATATGTGATATTTCAAATATCAAAGAGTGAAGCAGGCAGCATCATTTTACCTTCTATTTTCAATTCACTTTACAACATGAACCTGATGGACAAAAATATCTGATCTTCTTTTACTCGTAACCAGAGACAAGCCAGTCTAATGGCTGCACAAAAGCCTAACATTTTACCACTAGAAGTCTAGACACTGCTCAATTCATTCTAAAAGCATAAACAATAAGACAATTATTATTGTCTAAATTCTATATTATATTATATTATATTATATTATATTATATTATATTATATTATATTATATTATATTATATTATATTATATTATATTATATTATATTATTATTTAACTGCAGAAATGTTTGGGAATATCATAAGCAACCAGCTGTGTGTATAAGATTACATTAAAAAAAAGGTGCTTTCCATTTCATGTTGATAATAATGTTGAAACAGCTGTGGTGTGAATTATTTATTGTTTATTAACTGTTTTGCTTTTCTTTTAAATCTGAGCATCCATACACAGACTTTGACAAAAAATGTTAATATTATACCCTAGTACAGCTGAAATATTGAACCAGTAGTCTGAAGGTGTGCATTATTTTGGTCTAACTGCACGGCTCAGAGTGCTTCCAGTTGTAATACATACAAAACAGGTTAATAGTAATGTGCTGTTTTTAATACTTCATTGTTTCTATGGTAGCAGCTCTTACACAGAGACGTGTATAGCAGACACTCCTTATAAACAAAGTACTAATAAAATAAAAAATAAAACTAGTAATAACAAAACATTAAAACGAAACGTGCTTGTTTGGAAACATTTATAGAAGTAGTCTCTAGTGTTAGAACTTCATAAGAGCCACAGTGCTTTGGAAAGTTTTCCTGAGCTGTAAAGTCTTCAGAACAGACAATCCTTCATGTCTTCATGCTTCTCGCTTTGTGCACAGGGGCATTGTCATGCTGGATCAGGTTTGGGCCTCTTGTTTCCAGTGACAGGAAACTGCAGTGCAACAGTATGCATAGAAAGTCTAGACAATTGTGGGATTCCAGGTTGGTAAGCAACATCCTGGGACAGCAACACATGGGTGTGATAGTTAAAAAAAAAAATATAGGTATAAAAGTGTAGCTTGTATTACTATAGCAATATAGTATACTCATGTATACAGTTCACTGATTTGCAGTATTATGCTTTAAACCTGTTTCTGATGGAGTTATTATATTAGCATACCTGATTTTCACCATGCTATTTAATCTGCCAGGATTTTTTTTAAACTAAGGCTCTTTACTTCACAAATATATGTAAGCTCTATATCCCTTTCCCTTCCAGTCAGTTGGTTATTTCAGTAATTTAATTTGTGTTCATCTTCACCACTGGTTTAGTTGAGTAAGCAAAAATTGCATAATGTTCATCTGTCTCCCATATCACCACGGCGAGTGCTAGCAAAGACACAAATGCTACAACTATTCTGCATATGCTGATGGGACTGAATATAAAAATCTAAGTGATTTACTAATTTTCTTTAGAGCTCATGGTCACTGCAGCTTTGTATGAGTTCATGATGCAGATACACAAAGATGATCAAGAAAAAATAAACTGAGCTGCTGATTTTAAAAGCTGCTGAAATGTGAGATTGCATAAAAAAGTTAACTTTCAAACCTTAAGAGTTACACACCTCTACACAGAGATTCTTCAACAGTTCAAGTAGGTGTGACAAATAAAGTGTGTGATGTATTGTGTCAAATCCAGAGCTGTATTATTCCTATTTAAACAGCCTTAAAATTCATATTACGCATGTGAACAGTGGATTTGAGTCAGTGGTTCTATGATGAAGTGTTAAAGGCTGATCATTTTAGATGTAGCTGACTGAACTCCAGACTGTAGGTCTTAATGGACAAGCTCTGACTCATGCTGAAAAGTTAAGAAAGCTTCAAAGCCGAATGCAAAAATATCCTATACAATTTTTTTTTTAAAGCCTGAAATCCACCAACACATGGTGAAATCCAGCCTACACAGAAGGAGACATCCTGACTGCTGAGTGAGATATAACCTTATCCTGTTTTCACAGCTTTGGCTTAAACCGGCACACATCCTTAAAAGATCTGTAAAGTGCCTACATGTGATAAAAAATGATGATGATAATAATAAAAAGTTCCGAAAAATAATAACTCGCATTAACTTTCATTAAGTTCTCATTTCAGAGGCTCAGGAAGCAGGCCATGGCTGAGTTTCTTTGACATGATGCTAACAGAGCCCATGCATCTCCCATTTCATTTAAGCCACAATAATATTCTTCACTAATGTGTTCATATCAGAAATAAAACATACAATGAAAATGAAGCAGAACAAAAACAGTGAGCAAACAGCTACATCAGTGCATTGCTCCCTCAGGGATAATCATTCTGTTTAGAATTTTTCATCATTTGCTTGACTATTTATTTTAAATTTGTCACATAAACCACTATAAACTCACATAATATCAGCTATCCAAGTGTCTGTTTTGTTTTTTGTTTATATAATACATAAAGCACAGTGACTCCTCCACCCCAGGATTTCTAGTCAGACAGAAAACTAAAATGTGAGAAAAGCCTAGTGTGTTTTCTTGTGAAGATCCATTCATTTTGCTATTTTCTAGAGAAATGGCATCTGTAATGTAATGAAGCCTCTCACAGCATTGTCACATTTTAAAGTGCACTTATTTAGCTAAGTTTCTAGACTCGGACAATGCTTTTTTTTGTTTTGTTGCTTGCAGTGAATTGCCAGATTATTTACTTGACACAGCACTGCACAAAATACACAGGTCAATGAAATATTGACTCTGAACATAAAAAAAATGCTTTTTGAGCAGAATAAGCAGGATTGCTATGGGAATAACCTTAAATACAACACCACTGACTTCTGTGCAGTATTTAAACTTGCACTTGCCAGAAAGCTATCAGAGCTATTGGATTTGTGTGGAAAAGGCTGGTTGTGTTCTATTACCTGTTAATGTTTAAAGTTTTAGGTCCTAAAGCCACGATAATTCCCTCTCTCTCCCTGACCTCAAAGAGCTCCATTAATCAATTGAACTGTAGTGCACGGATCAGGTAGCCGTGTGCACCGTGTGCTGTGTTCCTGTTCAATAAATGTCTGCATCTGTCGCATGCTCTCTCTCTCTCTCTCTCTAATGTGCTTAGAAACCTCAGATACTGTCGCTTCCCATCCACGTTTTCATCAGTATCTTCTCCCACTGCTTTGATTGAGGCTGTCGTACAGCTTCCACCTCCTCCATTACAGATATCCACCCTCTGATCCTGTGGCCCGGCTCTTACCAAGGCTTTCATTAAGAATGTGGCATACCGAAAGCACAATGCAATTACTGAAGCGAAGCAGTGCCAAGGCCTCATCTGTTAGATTTCATTTACTAGAAAACCAAGGCTGTGTTCCCACTGGCCTAACTTGTGATTCATTTAGGCTTGGCGAATTCGCCATTCAACGTTCGCTAGAGACGGTAGCTGCTTTGTATTAGAGATGCAAACACGAGAGGAAACTTTTTTTTTCTTTTCCAGAGGTGCAATGGAATGGTTGTGATGGAATTTACTGTAGCTCAGTTAAGGATTATTAGAGTCATGTCTATAAAACAATTTTGTCAACAGTTCTGGTCATTAAAATGAACAAACCTATAAACTGGAATAAATATGACGCTACTGAAAAAAAAATCAAATAAGTCTTCATTAAAATCCTATAATGGAGGCAGGAAAACATTTCTCTCGTATTAAAATATACAATTAACACAAACAGATTTGTGCTTTATGAAAGCACAAATGATTTCCTGACCTGATTTTCATTTAAATGTTGGTTGCACCTTTGAGAATAATACAAATTCTGAGATGCAGGATAGAAAACCTCTTAATTTAGTATTCACTCCCTAATACTGTACATGACGATTTTCAGCTAAATTAGTGGGTCTCTCTTTTATCTCCTTTCCTTAAGGGATCTAGCTCATAACTTGTGCTGCCAAAAGACACTGATTATCTCTGACAGGGTGACTACTGCTCAGCTCAGGTCTTTGCTGATTAAGCGTGTTTCTACACTCAGAACCTGCTGAGAGGTTCCTATGACTAATTACGAAAAACGCATTTTCAACAAACAAGCAAATCGTGCTTGTTCAATTGAGTATATAATAAGTCCAATACAAAAACAGTTACAAATAAAAAGGAAAGAGCAGAAAGGGAAAATCAGGATATCCCCTGAAGTTACAGACTGTTCTAGAAAATGACTTTGACCCTCGTTACTTACAGCATTATGGATTCCCTGGGAAACAAGTTAGTTCCTATTAAAACAGCTTCCTTTTCCCTTACATGTAATAATAACACTGAAAATTGTAGCTAATCGTTTTACTGAGAAGTCCTTTGTCCTAAAAACTGAACAGCTTTACCTCTGACTGATCCAAAGTCTTGGAATATGTGCAATTAGCTGTTACTATAGAAACTGTACTGTATTGTATTGTATCATTAATACAAACCTGACACTATTACCATCAATATTTTGTTAAGGTTCTTGGACTCTTGGCCATTATTATATTTTATATTATACTGAAATGGAATTATTTTACACACTTCATAAACTGGGCAACCTTTCTTTGCCTTTATGAAAAATCAAGCATTAATAAAGCACAAGCTAGGTAATAACACTGACTTTTTTTTGCAATACTTCATATGTCTTGGAATAAAAAAAAGACTGGTTCACTATGGTTATAGCCACTGGTTTGTGATATTTGAAGGGTGGTGTGTGTGTGTGTGTGTGTGTACCTGTGTCAGGATCACACTGGTGTTCGCAGGGGTCAACAAGGCGCCGACCACACAGCTCACTAAGCCACGGCCCGCTGGCATTCTGCTGATAGTAGAGCAGCACCTGAGCAGGGTTGAGCCAATCGGAGGCATCCAGCTGACTGCCCTGTAACAGGACAAACCTGGAACCTGCAGAGAGAACCACACCCTGGACCATGAGAATGAACACATGATACTGTACAGATCAGTAGAGAAATCTTTTTTTTAACTTCCTAAAACATCAGGAGAACAAGGACTACACGTCTCATGTTAATAACATATCTTTGGTATTATTTTCATTGTAGTACAACACTGTAGTATAATATGCATCAAGAGGAATAGTGTTACTGTATACTATACCCAGAATGTAAAAATTCCTGCATTAGAAACCAGTTGTGTAGATTTTTATTACAATAGTTAAAGCTTACTTAAGTATAATGCATATTTCTACTCTGTTCGGTGCTGGATGACAGGTCAAACTGTGAAACAGTGTCAAGGTTAATGAAAAAGTGTACAGGAATGAATTCCTGTGAAGTAAAATACCATTCAGTGAAGGAATGCCTCATACAACTGCTGTGTTTTAGGTACCTGAGCAGCTTAAGTATAATAACCTGCGATGCACTTTTGTCTAATAAACTAATAAACACTTTGAAATCTCTTCAAATGTGTATATGCCTTTGCACTCCTGAACATTTATATCTGCTGTATTATGGGACATTGCACTATATCACATGCTCTTAATGTTTAATTTTTAATAATCTGTAAGTTACCTCCACAGATAAACAAGCCTAAACATAAGACAAGTACATAACTACCGTATATAAAATACACAATATAACCAAATGTTTGTGGATATCTAACCATCGCACCCATATCTAGCTCTTCCCCAAACTCTAAACTGGGGGAGGTGGTAGCTCAAGTGGTTAAGGCTCTGAGTTGTTGATCGGAAGATTCAAGCTCTGACACCGCCAATCAAGGCCCCCAACCTTGCTTCAGGGGCGCTGCATCATAGCTGACCCTGTGCTCTGACCCCAACCCTCCAAGGAAGAAAGAATTTCACTGTGCAGTATTGTATATGGGACAAATAAAGGCTACTTAACTTAACTTGGAAACAAACACAGGCATGCAATAGCATAGAATGTCATTACAATTTCCCAGTACTGGAACTAAGCATGACAATGCCACTATGCACAAAGTGAGGAACGCAAAGACATGAAGACAACTCTAATGTCCAACACAGAGCCTTAACCTTACCCCCATTGAACACCTTTGGGATGAACTGGAACACTGACTGCACCCCAGACCTCCACACCAACATCAGTGTCTGATCTCACTAATGCTTTTGCAGCAGAATGACCACAAATCTCCACAGCCACAATCCAACATCTAGTGGAAATCCTTCCCAGAAGAGTGGAGAGCATTATAACAGAAAGGGAAACTACAGATGGAAAGGGATGTTCAGAAAGTACATATGGGTGTGCTTGTCAAGTGTGTGCAAACTAAATCCCAACCCTAGGGGTAAATAGTAACTTAACGTTAAACTTTAAAACTTTTATGCAATGTTTTCCAAACTTCTGTAAAGCTGCTTTGAGACAATTGTTAAAAGCGCTATACAAATACATTTAATTGAATATTATAATAAATGGTATTGTTATATGTACAATATAAGATTAAAACAATAAGACGATTACTGTTCTGTCTATAAACAAGATATTCATTACAGCATATAAAGAAAGAAAATAGAAATTATTTTTTTTTCCCATTTTGTGTTTATTTTCTTATTTACAGCAACTAAATGGCCAAAAAAATTGTTGGATATTAAATTGCCTGTATCTTTTAAACATTTAAAAATCTTAACTTTCCAAAAAGTGGAAATCCACATCCATGGCTGCAATAAATTTTTGAGGCAGCTGAAGCTAAGGGCTATGACTCTGCTGCCACATTTAATTCCTCATAATCTTAAAAAAGCCAAGACCACATCACTGGATCACACTTAGTTTTCTTCCACATTTTTTTTTTCTTTTCCTTGACATTAAGCATTGCCACACAATGTTCTAAAGACATTTACAACTCTAATTTAATGACTCAAAAGGTGAACGGTACATTCTCCTCATCCAGACGTTCATCTACACTAGACATTCACCTAAACTTCACCTATACTCATATATCCATACAGCAGCAGACTCCTCTGCTTTTTAAAAGGTTGCGCATGATATCTTGGAATTTGCAGCTGTCCGATTTGAAACAAGGAGGAGAAAAGCAGCAAAGAATCAGCAAGGGCAGAGGAGGGAAGGGACTGGCTTGTACTTTTAAACTGCAGGTGTCACATTAAAATTCATTAACAAACACATCCAAGCACACAAGCACGATCAAGGTCCAAAACCCATACACAGAGTCCTTGGGGTAAAAGTGCTGGAAGGGTTTATTGTTCAAAACTGTGTGTGTACGTCTACGTGACCTGACCTGTATATGCTTTGATGCTCTCTCGGCACAGCTGCTGGACCATCAGATGAGAAACTCATAGACAGAGTGGCATTTCCACTTGTGCATTACAGAGTAAGTGTCACATCAATTCACATAGACATATGAAATAACTGAAATAATCTGCTGGAACATTTTTAGTATTTCTGGGTTTAAAACTGATCACACAGCAGATGTATAAAAACCAGGTCTCATGATTATTAACCATAATCCACATCACTGTAGTTCTATCACAGCACTAACTGTGTAAAATGTTTAAAGATAAAGATCTTAGGGATGTACCAGAATTTCAGTCACATACTTTTTTCTCAAAAAGAGTCAAAAATATCACTTTTATTGTTTCATCCACAGAACACAGTGTCAGATCTAACACAGATCTAACACTATGAATAATTGTAATGCTGTTTGTTTTCTTTACTCTCTAGCATTCAAACAGTTTGAGCAGTAGTAGCAGATGAACAGCGGAAACATTTCACGGTTTCTACGAAGAACATTTGACAAGCAATTTGCAATCACTGTTCATGCCAAATATCAAGAGGGGGTAGAACGCCTAAGGAAGTCTCCAGTGTGTGTTCGATACACTACTAGAAATACACAGAATACAGCAAGACAGAAGCAGAACGGAAGACCCTGCTAGCACGACAAAGCCATGTGTAACCACAGATTTTGAAAAGATTGAAAAATGAATCAGAAACAACAGCGCAGAGCAAAAGCACAGAGAAAAACTAAACTAAAATCAAGCAAATCATTGCCTTGGATTAACCAACTTTATCTCTTGTCAAGGACATTTCAAAGACTATTAACTGAACCTCACTGCTGTTTAACCCTGATGAAGAGGCTTTTTATTGCGCCATTTGGAAAATATGAGATAACATGATAACATGTTACTATGTAATGTGAAGTAAAGTAACACAACACATTTTTAAATGTCAACTGTATGATAGCTTAGTTTGATCCTATTGGAAAAACTGAATATCAACTAATAATAAGTTACTTTTATCATTGTGGGAAATAAAAAAAATGTCAATGTGTTTAATATCAGGAAAAATATTAAAATATAGTCAGAGAGGGCAGGGATTAGATACCCAGGATCATGGAAAATTAATAAGAAAAAATCAGTAAACATTAAAATTAAGATTAAAATAGAAAATGTACATTTTTTTAAATTTTTTGTTAAGATTTTTTTTATTATATTTACCCTTTATACTTTTATTAAAATTTGGTGAAAAGTTTTATTTATTTATTCATTTTTTTCCAAAAAATTTCAACAGAATATATTTTCTGCGTTCACAAAATCTTGAAAGGAACCGGTAATGAACATAAAACAGACAAGCATAAAATACACATGAGCAAGGCATGGATACACAACAGATGCTAGAGTGCTGTACAAATAGACTTATACTGTATTCTTCTGCTCATTGCGCATAAACGTGGTTAAGGTGTTCGTGTTCATGTGACTTGGTGCATGACATGAACATGTGGTGTACGGTGGTTGATGGGTTTTGCTGTCCTGCTCACCAAACTGACATTTTTAATTGCCTCGGGTTTAAAAAAAAAACAGTAACTTTAAAGCTTGGTATATAATCATGTGCACAGCCTATTTAAGATAAGAAGCACAATCCAAAACAGCAGAACAGTGATGTAGTTACCGTCAGCAATGAGGTGCTCAGGTACATGAAGGACCACACGCACGTTCAGGCCACATGACAGGTGAGAGGAGTACACCAGGCCGATCACACAGCTCGTCACACTGATCAAAGTTAGGGTGGTCTTATTGATGGGACTGCGTGGAGAGCCTGGAGTGGGGAGAGAGAGAGAGAGAGAAAGAGAGAGAGAGAGAGAATATGAGAACAGCACAAAGAGAATAAAAAAATGATAGAAGCTCTGAACCAGGGAAGTTCAGTTTTTTAGTGCACCCCTGGGCAGTTACAAACAACTCTACATCTGAGGCTGCTGATGCATGAAAAGGGGCAGCGGAGCGGCACTGCGAACTATGGCTCAGCCACGGACAAAAAAGGTGAAAAGATAAGGCTTTATGTATAATGTTTTTAGGATATGTGCTCTGTGTACTGGGGAAGAAAGCAAATTCAGAAAAACAAATTGAAGACTATAGATTTTATTTATTTTTTTTATTACTGGCGTTTGCTTTCATACTGGATTGGTGCATAGCAATCAAATCAATGGGGAGGGGCTGAAGTATTCACAAACCAATGGCACGTTTAAAAAAAAAAGAAAAGAAAGAAAAGCACACAACAAGAGAAAGAGATGAAAAAACAAAAATAAAGCCCCACATAAATAAAAGCAGAGCTATGGGCAGAGTGATGCGCAGCTGTCTGATTTGATCCCCGGTTCCAGCAGAGTAATCACGCAGACAGCCTTAGTGAGATTTAAAAAGGCTTTAGCCTGACTCTCTCTGCTCTCTCTTTGTTTATCGGAGCTGCAGCATAGCCACAGTCTCCATCCATACCACTCAGAAAATACAATACACTTTCATACACACAATAAGCTCAAGAGAAATGGCCCTGGTTAAATTCCCTTAAATACAAAACCATTTCTGATTCATTAATAAAATACAAACAAGATTCGCTTCAGAAAATAAATCCAAACTCATATCAAGCCTTAAAGAAGTGTCCAGCATTAGAATATATTATTTGGCATTGAGAATTTAGGAACTAGAGAACATTTGGCACTTTATAGATGTATTATTAAATGCCTAGTGAGATTACTACTAATATATCTCACTCTACAAGCAGAGGGAAAAAAGTGGATAGAAAATTGACTGTAATAATTATAGTTTACACCATATCACATGAAAGGTGACACGACACACCTCATCACCTCGAGAGTATAAACACAGCACATGCAAACACGTCTATCAAAATCAGCACATCACAGGGAGTAAATTATTGGTTCAGGCACGGCAAGGCAAACTGTCAGCAAATGCAAAACAAACTGTCGTGTGTGTTATCAGGTTAAGTTCAATTAGAGGCGACTCTGCTGTAACTGATGCTTCTTTTAATACCCAGGATTTAAATAGCTGGTAATTGGCTGGTGACTCAAGCAAAGGACAACAGGATTGGCTGATGTCTGCCTTCAAGGTGGCAGCTCACTGTCAAGTTTCATCTTCCCTTATTGCCCAATTAGATCACAGCGATCTAAACTAAACTCTAAAGTCTGTATATAAGCTGCTCAGCTCAGACATTGACATCCACTAAGATGATGAGCTGAGGGCTCTGGGTAAAGCATAATGTGCGTGGAAATTTTGAACCGATATCCAAGTACTGATGCAGCTACATACCGACACTAGCATTACAGATATTTATTATCTGGTACAAACATCTGATTGAAGCACTGACTTATTGACTGAAGTAGCTAGCTATGGAGTCATAGCTGCTACTTCTGAGTCTGCATGGTTTCTAGATAAGAGTAGTGTCAGTGTTTAAAGTGACTGTGTGGCAGGGGGTGTGGCAGCCTGTGAATGGGAGGAGTCAGTGCAGAGAACTAGCAAGTAATGAGTGCGTGTGTGTGGTTAAGTATTTTGTAGTCTGTGTGTTGTAGTGAGTGGCTGTTGACCATGCAAAGAGAGCTGACCTAAACTAAAAGCAGTAACACAATAGCCGTGTGTGTGTACACACCCCTTTACAGTCTTAACCTTGTGACAATTTATATTATATCCAAGACACTGGACACCATCATTCAAAATGAGCTGCAAACTCAATAGCAAATTCTGTATCCTGCATTCATTCATAGATTTAAGATTATTAATTATGTATTAGGTATTATTACAACAGTCATAACATCATGACATGCACTAACACCATGATGGAGTCTGTTGCATTGAATAGCCACATTTATGAGGCTGCACACACTTACTAACATTAAACGGGAGTGATCAGGTATGCTAGCTGTACAGATCCCGAGTGGACCTAGCAGCGTGCTCAACCACAGCAGCATCCTCTCGCCTCACCTCTTACACACGGCCAAGTACACAGTGCGCTTTAAGTAATTCCCTCGTTTTAGTCTCCCAATAGTCGCCTTTGAAAATCGCTCAAAGACCAGAGGAAAAAAGAATTCCATCATCCTCCAGGTCAAAATCTCATTTTTATTCACTGAGGAGATCCATTACAAGTATACACAGAATTTGAGTAGAAGGGTGGACTTTTATTTAGTTATATTTTGGGGGTTTTTTTGGTTTGTTTTGTGTTTTTTTTGTATTTTTTATGCACTATTCTAAACAAATGTTCTCTTTGGATATTTTCCACCAACAGTCTTTTAAACACAGAAGAGAGCATGGCCTCAGTGTGTAATCTGGAAAGTTCTGGCCTGTGCATTTTGCTTTCAAAAGTCACTGTGTAGTTAAACGGAGCGTACTCACAGGACTCGCAAGAGATGTCCAAACGCTGGTGGTGATTAATTATATTCACTGTATTGAGCAAGTATTACAAACGACATATTTTATATTGCTCTCCTCACTTTGAAACACTTCCATAAAGCATACAATGGAGAGCAATAGCCTCACATAGCGTAAATGTTTTTCACTTCTGGAAAACAATACATCAATCCATTTTAACAACCGTTCGAATGCTGATCACTTTTTAACAATTATTTGCAGATGCTATAACAGTTCTGTTATTATTGGGCATTCCATGTGCTCAGAGAAAGAGTGGCATTCATGGACGGACAGAAGGACAGTTAGGAGATGAGAAACACACGTATATGCTGTATGTCAGCGTTATTTTTCTTTATCCATGAAAACATTCCAAATGGAGAATCTCACAAATCACAAATGCACACAGTTCATTTATCAAGGCACATGCCTGGCAGTTAATGACAACGAGTAATGATGTAGTTGCACGCTGAGACACGTCGCAACTACCGCTTTGCTCAACCGCTGAACAAAGTCGCCGACACACACGTCACACACGCAGGCAGGCGCCGAATCATGCGACGAACGGTGTGGATGTCGTCCTTACCCCCAGAGCCCCACGCTGGGTTGGCGTTACCGTTTCTCATACCTCGGCTGCGACGGCGGCTGCGGTTGGGGTCGGTGTAGAAGGTGAGCTGTGGCTCGCCATCTGTCTCAGGCCCAGAATCCCCGTCCGGGTTCAGGAAAGCTGAACCCGCTGCAGAATTCACACACAAAACCCATCAATGAAAAAAAAAAACCTTAAACTTGCAGAGAACTTGATTAAATTGGAAAAGATGCCTGATTAGGGTTCTGCACTTTGCTAAGAAACTCCACATTCTGAATAAATATGAACAAATTAAACAGACCAAAAGCTCAATATTCACTTGACCTTATCCAAATTCCAAATCTATTAAAACTTCTTATAATTAGAAATCAACATTTCTCAAAAAGCAAGACGGGCAGGAAACCCTTCATACTCTGTAATAAATAACTGGCTCAAATATAAAGGGGATAAATTTTTTTTTCCTCAGCCAGATGCACACAACAGTCAGAGTTTTCATACTGAGGCCACTATGACTCATCTTTGCCTATTTGCCTGTCATTTTGTCTTTGATTATTAGTAAGTGGGAAGAGCTAGAAAGCCACAAAACTACTGCAAAAACCACATGATGCCTTCTTTAACAACATGTACACAAATAAATAGAAGAAAAAGGAAAGGTAGCTGAATAACTGAAATTTACAATCAGGTGGCAGGATTACCACTGCATCTGAGGTAAATACACATTATACCCAAGCCATTGAGATGGTGACTTGTTTATGTGGTTGAGCTGTGGATTATGCATCAGGATGTAACTGTGTGACACAGAGCACTCCGTGTACTGGACGTGTTGAGGGGTCTACCTCCTCTATATCAACTACACAGAGTCTAGAAGTATCACAGGACTGGGGTTTCCCAACAAAGGTACTGACGTTCTGCACATTTTACAGTTTCCCTGCATTAACACACACACTTTAAAGGAAGACAGGATTTTAACACACACACACACACACACAACACACACACACACTCTCACTGAACACTTGCTCGTTCATGCGATTATCTAATCAGCCAATCGTGCAGCAGCAGTGCAATGCATATAATCATGCAGATACGAGTCAGCAGCTTCAGGTAACATTCAACCATCAAAAACAAGAAAAAAAAAGTCATCTCACTTATTTGGACCGTAGCATTACCGTTGGTGCCAGACGGACTGCTTCGAGTTTGTCTATAACTGTTGATCTCCTGGGATTTTCACACTCAACAGTCTCTAGAGTTTACCCAGAATGGTGTGAAAAATCAAAACAAAATACATCAAGTATCCAAAGTTGTGTGAGTGGAAACGCCTTGATGGTGAGAGAGATCAGAGAAAAAGGCACAAATTGGTTCAAGCCAACAGCAAGGATGCACTAACTGGGTGATATTACCAAAAATATTATCACAATATTTTTCTTATATTTCTCCATATTGTTTAGTATGGGAATTTATCATGATATTCAATTCAAAGCATAGCTGTGAAAGGGAATGCATTCCTAAAATCTCTTAGACTTCCAGAATTACTGTAAACATAACTTTCTGCACAATTTTAATATGAAGTTGAAGAAGTATACTCATCTTAAGATTTAGTCCTGCATCAGTCACATTTGCTTCTGAACAGTTATTTATTTTTAATCAACAACAAGCTGGTCTGCTCCACAACCAAAATGGCCATAACATTTACGCCTCGGGGAAAAGCACTTTCATTAGCATTCTGAACCCTGGGTTTTTTCACCCATCTAACTAGACATGACTTTCCATATATATATAAAATATGAAACTGCACTCGTTACGCTCTTGCTTCTGTTTGAACCCCTCTCATATAATCATTGAAAAGGAGCGACTGCTGCAGGGGATTTCACTGTCCGGATTCACTGTTCCTCTGGTAAGAAGAGACTTGTTTACGAGTTTGGATGCTTGTGCTAGCTGTCTTGGAACGCAGACTTTGATTCAATATGCTGATAACTTCTCCAGTGGTGGGAAAGGTTTGCTGTGTTTCCTGTCTTTGTCTGAACATGTCGCCTGCACATTCTATAAGCATCTATAAGCATCACATCATCATTTGTTTTCACTGATCACATATGATCATCATCATGTTTGAAAAGTCTTCTTTCTCCTGGTTTTGGATCACGTGCCACTTTTAAGCTATGTAACCCATGCGTGACATAACTGCTGCAGCGTCATCATGTTCACAAAATACTCATGTTTAAATAGGACTCAAGAGAGCTGTGGATCATAAAAAAGGGTGGAATTGTGTATTATTACTGTGAACAGACATAAAATACCAGAAGATTCTATCATATTTTTTTAGATTAGTACTGATCTCCTAAGTAACTCAAAAGCATCTCTGGAAACGCAGAAACCTTGAAGTGGATGGGCTACAACAGCAGAAAACCACAATGAGTTTCACTTCTGTTCCACTTCTCTCAGCCACCAGCAGGAATCTGAGGCTACAGTGAGTACAGCCGCATTAAAACAGGACAGTGAGAGATCCAGTGCCGCACTGTAACCTCAGACTCCTGCTCGTAGCTGGCTGAAGTGGAACAGACCTGGAAACCAGTGCAATTTATAGAGCTTTATTGTTGTATTGTTCATTGTTATTTTTTATTGCTTAGAGACAATAGTTTTAAGAGATGTTGAGACTAAGTAGGAATTGTCATGTTGGATTTTAATGTTCCTTTATTTACATTTAAGGCACTGGGCAGATGTCCTTACCTAGAGTAATGCATACAGCTTTACATTTTTGGAGGCACAGGCATGCTGTGGATTAAATTCAGCAAATATCACAGTTTAATATTAAGAGCTTTAAAGTCTTTATCAATGAATACATTAAAACTTCTTCACTATGTGACAGACTGTGGACAGTCTAACATTTGATCTATCTATCTATCTATCTATCTATCTATCTATCTATCTATCTATCTATCTATCTATCTATCTATCTATCTATCTATCTATCTATCTATCTATCTATCTATCTATCTATCTATCTATCTATCTATCTATCTATCTATCTATCTATCTATCTATCTATCTAGCCAAATCATGCTGAGGTCATGGAAACAGGATCCTGGTCCAGCTGTAAAAGTAACAAGTTCCTGTTTGGATGCCTTTTAAAATCTATTTTTAATCTAGGTAAAACAAAAATAAACAAACTGCTACCAGCAGCAGGAATGTTGCCTGAACCGCTGTTTTTTTTTTTTTTTTTACTGCATTTCTGTTGTTATGAAATCTTTAAATGGCCTAAATGTTTAAGTGCATTCTTCTGCTTTTTATTTCTGGGAGGAAAACCTGGCAGCTTTTGTGCTTTAGATGTCCTTGAAAGAATATGTAAATCTGAGTCCAGGAGAACCTCTTCAGAATTTCATGTAGATGAAAAATTCAACGTTGCGCCTTGGATTTTTTCGAGCTGCCATACAATTTTAACAGCGTCTTATCTCAGTGGGTAAACACATGCAGGAGAAATGCCTGAAGGAAATAACTACATGGTTCCTCAAGGCACGATGGCATAGCACTCCAGAGACTATTCACCCTGGACACAAATGGAAAAATGCTTGTGCTTATGAACAGCATGAAACAAAGGAATGGCACAGCATTGGCATAAAAATTGTGCTGTCTCTCCTTCAGCATACGGTTTAGTTGTTCTATATGTCATGCTTCAACACAAACCATGGGTTTTTAAACAAAATATGGCATCTGCATCAGGCAGATAGCGAGGATTGATATTTTAATATAAAGGTATAATATTCTGCCGCTACTGGAGACGTGTAGGGAGCCGAGGCACGTGTAAAGGAGAATAATGCTTTTTCATCCACTCCAGATGCATTTAATGTTATGTAAGAATCACTAAAGCATTGTGGGCAAACAAATCTCTGAAACATGAAAGACTTCTCTCTCTCACTGAAAGCAGAAATCTGTCGTGTCTGATATGACACTGCTGACAGCATATGCACCATGTACAGGAACTTTATGACCAAAACAAAAGATGAAGCCCTTTTGTACATCACTCTGGATAAGGGTGTCTGCCAACGTACATGTAAAATGTTTAAAAAAGAAACAACAAAAGAAAGCCACAGCAAATGTAGTCTCATGTAGTCAGACCTTCAGGAACTGCCCAAGAGGGCTTCTGACTGACAGGACAGCTAAAGCAACAAATCATGACAGTTTCCTTCCTCCATGATAGAAGTGGAGAGTCACGATGGTTGTGTTTGCAGGCTTTAAAAACGCAACACACACATCGAATGAGAATCCTGTAAAATCCACCCAATCAGATGACGACTTTGAAACTCCTGAAGTGCTTCCACTTTGTGTGACGTATGCATCAGACGGGTACATAGGTGTGCTGTCTGAGACTGAGACTTGGACAGATGTTACAGCTTACAGATGCTGTGTCTATGTTTAATGTCTGGCTAAGCAGTTCCTGCTTCCTGTTTTCCTCCTACAGCTAATTAGTCAGTTTCTACAACACTGTGTTTCTCTGTGTCCACTGCATAGCACTGTTAATAAGAATCCGCTGTGCTCATGTCTAGTTTTTATTCTAGCTACTCTATTTCTAGTTTTCTAGTTCTGTAAATTGTATCTTTCAGGCTTGACCTCTGCCTGTGTTCTGGATTGAGGATTTCTTGTAGTGAAATTGCTTTATTACTCTCTCTGCCCGTGGCTCTGCTAAGGATCAACCATGTCAGGGATGAACATCAATAAAGACGCATTTGACACATGCCCTACCAATTGATTCACATTGCGTACAACATCCGTCTTTTTTTCCAGCTACCAACTAATTCTAGAGAGGGAGGCAGCAATCTTTTAACAAACTAGGATTAATGAGGATTTAGCCATTATGCTGCATTACTGCTTGTACAATAGCCTATGCAAACATTCAGGTTTTAAAGCAAACAAGCTTCTCTGGCTATATTTAAAGCAACACTGTTTATTACTGCAGCTATAAAACAGGCTTTAGGATTAAGACAAAACAACAACAACAACAGAATATAATTGTCCCTTAGAAATAAGTGTGGATATCTGAGGTTATACAAAGTGGATGCAAAATACGGCTAAACACATAATGCAAAAAAATAACACCTGTTTCCTGATAACAATGCCAAATATCACAATATGTCTCTCTGGCACGGAAAAAAGGAACAAATGACGAACTTTTAAAGGAATTATCGGAAACTCCTGAGTGTGTGACAGCTTCCACAATTAAACAGGGGCCAAAAGGTGCAATGCTTCATGGACAGGAATAAAAGATGAGCTTGTTAAAATATTCAAAGCCCAGCATCAGTGCACCTGCAGCATGCTGATCTGCTGGTTCAGGTGCAGAAAGCAAGTCATTATAAGACCTCTAGAATCTGAATGTCATGATCTAAAGGCTGATGATCTAAAGCATAATCTACATCTACAGTAGCAGCAACGTTCAGAAAACACAGAGCTTATTCAGCGCTTGGTGAAGTGTCAAGATATATAACATTTCTATGTACATCAGTATTCAGACCACAGACCTGCAGATTTCTGAACACACTTTCCTGTAAACAGAATTGTGTGGTAGTGACTCTGACCTCTGACTTAAGCTAATTTTTCTTTCGTGAGATCGGCTCCGTTCATAAAGAACTAATCATGATGAATGATGAATTTTCTTAAAATGAAAAAACATAAATAGAATAACACTACCTTAACACTTAGCATAACAATTAGACTTAAATATTATTATTATTGTTGTTGTTGCTTATTTATTTATTTTTATTAAGTAAATAGCAAAAATTATAATACAATAGTTTTAGATCCAGCGTACCATTTATGAGCTCTTGACTGTGATATTTTGCCAAAACAAACTCAGAAATCAATGCACAATAATACAAAAAATAAAATATTAAATATTCCATGGTTTACCTACTGAAGAGCTATAGATCAAGTGCTTTTTTTTTTTATAAATAAATAATGTAGATTAATGTGGACATTTTATTGAAATTAATAAAATGAAGACAAATTTGCAGTCAGTATATTATCAATATGATTTTTTCAACTAGGAAATACTAATAAAGAAGATAGATAGATAGATAGATAGATAGATAGATAGATAGACAGACAGACAGACAGACAGACAGACAGACAGACAGACAGACAGATAGATAGATAGATAGATAGATAGATAGATAGATAGATAGATAGATAGATAGATATGGTTTAATATATGATGGTTTTGGCTTGCTGCACCTCTGCCACACCCAACAACACATTTGTCAACTGGTGTTTCCCCTGATTTACTAATAAGCGCTAATAATTTGCTACATGCAGTCAGATAAATTGGACGATGCGGGAGGTTTACAAATAATTAGTGTGTGAATGGCATCACTTACAAAGTGGCTGCAGAAAACAATGTGAGT
The DNA here is from genome assembly GCF_019097595.1 of Hemibagrus wyckioides. Lineage (NCBI taxonomy): Eukaryota > Metazoa > Chordata > Actinopteri > Siluriformes > Bagridae > Hemibagrus > Hemibagrus wyckioides. The sequence continues at coordinate 7,383,291 of NC_080716.1, forward strand.
GAGGATTTTTCATGTGTTGTTAATTGTTCTGGCCTCAAAGAGCTCAGCTCACAACTGAAGCTGAAGCATAATGACAATGAACTATAGTGAGATGAGTGAAAAAAAAGCAACAGACCTGAGTGCGCACTTTGTTAAGAAGGTAAATGTGAATGAAAACCTTTCCTAAGTCTGTATTTCGAGTGTAATTATCATTTTGATTAATGTTCCACAAAAGCCTTTCGTTTGCTTTGAGAAGCTAAGACATACTTTAGATAAATTTGCTTAGAATTCAAACTTTATTATACTGAAGGGTCCTAAATTATTATTCAGTATAATTCTGCTGCCTTTCACCTGCATTGATTTGTGCAAGCAATCACTAATCCCAGGGTCTCTGAGTCTTATTTAATCAAATGCATAAATGCCACCCTACATTTTATACTTAAGGTAGAAATGCACATTTATTATAAAATGTACTAATGTTCAGGTCAAAAAATATATATTTTTTATTTAACTGCTTTTTAATGGCCGGTGTGATCAGGTTTGCACATATTTCAACAGTGTTACTGTGCTGAATGTCAAAAATGTCTGTATATCCTGTTTTTCTAACAAATAATATGTTCTGCTTTTGTTTATTCAGAAAAGGGCTCTGACATACTGAGGTTAAAATTATTAAATGCCTCAGAACTAAAGGAGCAGTTATAACCACTGAGAGATGAAGTGAATAACAATTATGATATAATTACAGTGGCACCTGTCGAGGGGTGGGATATTTTAGGCAGCAAGTAAACAGTCAGTTCTCGAAGTTGATTTGTTGGAATCAGGAAAAATGGACGATTGTAAGGATGAGAGTGTCATTGACAAGAGCCAAACTGGGGTAGCTAGACAACTGAGTCAAAGCTTCTCTAAAACAGCAGGTCTTGTGGGATGTGTGCAGTGATTAGAACCTAAAAAAAGTGGTCCAGCGAAGGGCAACCAGTGAACCGGTGACAAGGTCATGGGCGCCCAAGGCTCAGTGATGTACGTGGAAATTGAAGGCAAGCCCGATCCCACAGAAGCACATCCCTACTATAGCACAAACTGCTGAAAAAGTGAATGTTGTCTGTTATAGAAAGGTGTCAGGACACACAGTGCATCACAGCTTGCTGCGTATAAGGCTGAGAAGCACAGACTGAATAATATATTATACAACATATTATATAATACAATATTAAGCAGGTGGTTTTATTGTTATGGCTGATGTGTGTGTGTGTGTCTCTAGACGAGTCGCGTGGGAAAACTCAGTAAAATGCAAGTGACCCGGAACACACAACACATGCAGAATATTCTAAATAAGCATCAATTCATTGAAGACAGGGAGCATAAAGAGCACTGCACTGTAAAACACCCGCCTCTGGTATCAAACTTCATTTCATTAAGTTCCTCTCGTTTCCTATAAATATGAGCAGGTTAGCTGCACTAGTCTGAAGAAGTCAGGAAGCAAACACACAGAGAACTGTTCGTCCACTAAAGCGGATTACTTTGTGCTGCAGTTAGCTGAGCAAAAAAAATGAGCAAAAGAAGAAAAAGAAGAAGAAAAAAAAATTATGAATCAAATATAATTTGAGTAAATGTGAGGTTGCGGACCCAGACCTCGTCAGACAATTGGTAAAGTCACATTTCTGTTCTGCTCCAGTCCTCAGTTGCTGACCTGTGTAATCAAGCTCTGCAGCAGCGTGATTACAGCTCTGGTATTGTAAGAGAATAAAGACGGACAAATTCGGGGTCTTCGGGGGTTGTTTGGAGTGTCTCGGGTCTACATGGATAAAATGTAGGGATATTTCCGAGCTGAGGACTCAAAGAGGTGCACATCATACAATACAGGACTGGTGCAGCTTGATTGTAATTGTAAATACCGAGATGTTTCTACACACACACACACATACACACACACACACACACGCATGCACAGGAGAAAAAAAGAAATAAGAAAGGGAAAAAAAATATGTAAAGAAAGCAATTTTGGTCTATAATGTATAGTATGTAACTAAGTTTGACATAAAGGTTACTAAAATAAAATTTTAATGATTAAGGATGTGCATGGTATTCATATTATATAGAGAGACACAAGATAGACATAAATCAAAATAAAAATCCAAAGCTCGCTAGGAGGGTTATGAGAGAAAACATCACACTTTCATGGGCTTTGTCCCAAAGACTAGGAGTCATAACTGACGTTTTAAAAAATATCCTAAACACTGGAAATATATTTCAGAGGGTTTGTTATTTCTGAGCATTGAGATGTAGTCTAGCTGAGGGAATGTGTGTCTTGTTGAACATTGTTTTTTTAGTTTTCCTACACACCATATCAGATTACTGAGGTGTGATAATTTATTTCTTAATCTTAATCTAATGGGCAATCTTTCTTAACAGAAATCTAATATTTTATCTTTCATATGATTCTCTATGCATTGTTCCATACTGCAGTATCTTTTCCTAATGTTCGTTAGCACGCACTAGCATTTGGGATACACCCAAGAAGTGAGAATAGCAGCTGGGGGTGTCAGCGGGCATGTCTTTAAGCAGGCGTCTGCAGGCGTGGCCGACCACTCACCGCGCGTGTTGCTGGACAGACGCGTGCGCTGGTTGGTGGAGGTGTTGTGTGGGAGGAGCGTGTTTTGCTGGTGATTGCTGTCAACGGTACTGGTGGCTATGATGTTATCCTTGTACTTGCTCATCAGGGACAGTTTTGTATTGTCATTCCCTGATGGCAAAGAGGTCAAAAGGTTAATGTTAGGCAAAGAGAGATAGAGAGAAAGGTTGATAGCACATAACACTGACCACTGATGGAAAAAAGGTCAATATCAGGCAGAAAAAGAGAGAAAGAAACAAAGAAGAGTCAGACAGGTGGATGGTACATAAAACCCAGCCGCAGGCACCGATGTTCACAAGAGGAGCTCGTCTAACTTCAAATGAGCTCTCCTTGCTAGTGACAGGTACTCTTTTGCTACGATGGTATTTGTGAAGTGTGTCAGAGAAATAGTGTAGGAGTAAGTATCGTTCTTTAGAATAATGCCTAGACCACACTAGAAGATAATCAGGCCTACTTTCAAACTGATATACTCATCCTGACCACTGCTGGCCTTTCATTTCCCTCGGATTATTCTCTAGTATACAGTATAATGTGTAAAATCCAAACTTATCCCACTCACTCTGCCTGTGGCCTGCATTTAAAATTGCAATTGTAAAATTGCAAATTTTTATACCTTCAATAAGTCAGAATCTTGAGTGTGAAGGGAATTATGGGACTGCAATTGTTGCTCGTCAAAATACAGTCTCGATGTCATGTGAAAGCTCCATAACCAACAACAGCCATGCTGAACTGCTGAACAGTCAGCTACATTTAACTTGATCTGAACTCATGTTTGTTTATAAGAAACTCATCACAGTTTTGTGTCTCCATGAAGAGTCTGGCTTCCTTTCTGAGTCTGGATCACCTCAAGGTTTCTTCCTCATATCGTCTCAGGGAATTTTTCTTTGTCACAGTCATCTCTGGCTTGCTCATTAGGGATAAATATAAATTTTAATTTTAAACTTTGTAGTTTTTAATATGAATTTCTGTATTTATGTAAAGCTGCTTTGGGACAATGTTTGGGACAAGCACGATACAAATAAAACAGAACTGACTTGAATTTGAAAAGGTCAGTATTGTATAAATCAAGCTGAAAGCCAACAGAACACACTGATCAATATTGGGATGGTGTGTATTATGTGTTATGACTGGTATATTACGTTGTTGTTGATAGAACCAGTTTTGTTCTTGTTCTATTATGTTATGTATGTTTGAGATTTGTTTAATTTTACTTTTTTTAACAGATGAAATCAGCCTTAAAGTAAAGAGTAAACTAAACTCATCTGAAATGACTTAGTGATATGAGCTTCTATCATTTTGCATTCTGTAACAGCGCTATATGGGCATGTCCCCTGGTAATAAGCAAGCACTACGACAAAGAAAACTGACACTGCAGGGCTTTTTGTACTACTCAAATTAGCATGGCAACATGAAATTACTCCTCTCCAGCACAGTCTACTGGGAGTATTCATAGCAGAACATTCTTCCAGGCAAATATCAGCATCATTTCACACTCAATCAGTGCTGATGCCTCTGATGCTGTGTGTCCAATGAACCTGGGCGACCTCTGTGTCACTAACTTGAATCAAGAGACTCTTCTTGCCTTTAATGATGTTTAAAATGGGTCCTTTGGTGCTGCGGGGTCCCATAAGCAATACAATGGCTATCATGAATAATTTACTTAATATCTAACTACTTCCATCCACTTAAGCTTTATATGCCACAACATTTACTGGCATTTGTGTCGTTTTTTTTTTTTTTTTAAAGCTAACACATATATTTAATGCCAGTTCACTTCGTTGTAATAACAAACAAAGGGTTGTCCGCTGTCTCAGGTTGTGTGTTTTGATGGGCAGGACAGTTGCTGAGCAGTAAAAAGGCCACTGTAATATGGATAAGCTGACCAAGCAGCCATGTGTTAAGGTTACAGCTCAGTTTAAGTAGACTCTAAAAAATAATTGATTGGGCCAACCTTAAAAAAAAAAAGAAAACCTGAGGTTTCATTTTGCATGGATATTTAAAACTAATCCCAATTTAATAGTGCTATCGTCAGAAGAAAATAACCAGATTATGTTACCAACACGGTTTCTCTCAACAAAAGAAAAGCAAATTAATGAAACTACCCAATGTTCAAGGTTTAAGTGCAACAGCCTATTTTTTATTTCTTACTTGTACAATAACTTGGGAAACATGCAGAACACGATCAAAAAGTAATTGTTTATGCCATAGCCTCAGCTCAATTGTATTACAAAGCTGAGAAAACTCATGCAAAAACATTATGTGGGTCCAGCGTGCCTGTGTGAATTTATACAAGCCTCTGGTCAGTCATTTTATACACTCCCCAATGCCCCTTCATGCCTGAAATCAGCAAGCACTCAGTATATCCAGATAATTCTCAGATAAACACTTTCCAAAATGGAGTAAATTGTTACTACAGAATTATCTATCAAATGTTACTCATGGACAGGTAAGCAAAGACGATCTGCATAAAGCTTTGAATTGTTTAAATGACCAGCTTTGTATAATGAATCAGGCAGACCCCTTGTTTCCAATACGAGGGAGACTCGTTTAAATTAAATTAAATATTTTATGAGCTGGATTTTGTGTTTATGGCTTAATACAAAGGAATAAGAGGACATTATTTACATTTACATTATTTACTCGTCTCAGGGAGTTTTTCCATGCCTCCGTTGCCTCAGGCTTGCTCATTAGGTAAGTATTAATAATAAGTATTAATTTAATTTGAAACTTTTGGAAAAAAAAAAATTGTTTCTATACGTCTGTAAAGCTGCTTTGAGACAATGTCCATTCTAAAAAATGAATTCAATTGATGAAGGACAGCAAAGACATATTGTGAGCATCTTCAATAGTCACTGAGTGTTACCTGTGTATCATGGCTGTCATACAAATGATTGTGATTTAGATTGATGCCACTAAAAATGCTTGTTAAAGTCGAATACTATGATCCCAGTTCTGGAGGAAGAGCTCTTTGTGTGCAAAGAGGAGGCAGAGATGGGGAGGCTATACGTACTAGTTTAGTTCTTCTTGGTACCAAAATGTCTTAAGCTAGACTTCAAACAGGAAGGAAGCTACTGGTGAAAAGCTGATCTCTGACCTCGCTGTGATGCGGATTCGGTACAAAAATTCCAAAACATTGCACATCTAGCACATATCAGTCAGTGGTGGAAGCGATGAAAACTTAATTGAAACCCCTGTTTAACCATTAGAGCCAGACTCATGACTAAGGCCTAAAAATAAGCTCTACACCACTCGAGAGTTATTGGTAATACTCCTGGAATGTGCTCCTATCTGCCAGAAAAATGCTGGTGCAAGCTGTTTGCGGAACAACATTTTGTAACGTGGGTTGTGCTGCACACTGCACAAATTAATCTCACAGCTGCGAGTGCATACATTTAGAAAGAATTCAAGGCTGTGTGTCCCAAACCACAAAATACACGTGGTGTAATGACACACTATTTAGTAAGCAGTGTGCAGTTTGGGGTGCAGCCAAAGCATTTGTGCCTCACAACTGCTCAGTATTAAAGATTTTTACCCTGAGTACTAGACGGAAAAGCAAAAAAAACCCCAAAAAGAATAACTGTGTTTTAGCTTCCATCAGCTAGTTAGCTCTTAGTCTTACTAGCTGATCCAGCAGCACTACCTGCATGCACACAGTGAACCTGCTCAACGTACCTGCTGTCATTTTCATTTCATCATAAAGAGCAGACCCACAAAATGAACTACTCACCCAACAATAGCTAGCTAATCTCTGCTTGAAGGTGAACGGTTGCCCTGATCTGTTAATACGCCGCATGCACAGATCCACAGATTAAATGTAGGGGCTTTCCCTGTGGCGCTGCACATCTGTTGGGCTGTGAGATGCAGCTAGTCCACTGACTCTAGCCATCTTGTTACAGTACAGTGCAGAGAATCAAATTATATTTCCTACCTAGTTCCTTTTTCCAGTTTTTTTTTACCTAGTGTATCTAATTTGTGCATTTTTCCAACAGCCAATCAAAAGTTTGGTAAGAAACATATAAAGTTTATAGAGCAGCTACAGCTCTCAAAGGAGTTATAAACTCACAGATCAGGACAGAAGAGGCGTTGAATTGCTCACTCTTGCCTGATATAACTGATTTTGGAAAACTTACCATAATTTCATACTGTTAGTCATCACCGGTTATACTGGGTTCGAGTTCAACAATTGGGTTAGAAATGTAAACGCAAACATAACACGAAAGATAAATCTATCACATACTAGCTTCCTACCGCATTAGAGAACAAATCGATCCCTTAGCTGTACGGCAAGAAAAAAGCTCAAACTTTTACTGAATTCTATTTTCTCAAGCAGTAAGTAACAGTAAGAAAACAGCAAGGCAAAATCCTCTGACTTAAAATTTTCTATATCCTTTTTTTTTAACTGCTATTAGCTCACAAGACTGAGACCTGCAAATTTCCCATCAATGTGAAAATAACCATCATCACACCAAATGCATTTTTGATCTATGAGCTGAAAAGTATAGCATTCAGATGTCTGCTGTTTCACCATAACTATGTCATTTTCAGTATAAAACACTGTGTGAAGCCAATTGGAGCATTTGTGTGAGCAGATAGAAGGAGTATAAAAGCCTAGACAGTGAATAGGTTTCGCAATCACGCAAAACCGAGAAAAGTACTGATATACACAGTATGTGTTTGAAAAAAAAAAAAAAAGTTAATATATCCTAACATGTGTCCAAATACACATTCATTTGAAATAATAGAAACATCAGTACTGCACCTACTTAAACTGAGCTGACATTAAATCATGGCCATATCTGCTTTAGAACAGAATTTAACAAAAACATGGGTATTATTTTGTTTTGTGAAAAGAATTACACATGGATTATGAGTTCATGAATTTAACCTAGTATCTTGTGTCCAGGGTAAACTGACAACAGGTCAGTACAATAAATAAAAAGGGATTTTGTGGCCTTTTGAGCGATATGTAATAATAAATATGTTCAATCTCTGATCAGAGGAATGTTTATGCAGACTTGCACAGGGTTTTCTAGCTCTTCCCAATATTCTTTAAATATACATTTTTTTATGTATAGTAATATGTTATAGGGTTAAATTACAACAAACAGTAACATCCTCTACCCATCTCAAAAAGACGAGTGGGTTTGAGCCTAGAACGCACCGGGGGTGAGATCCACGTTGGCCTTGTCATTACAGCCGTGAAGCGAATCGAGTGTGCGTGTCACCTGGCTGGCGAAGTCCTCACCACCGTTCATGCACTCACGCTGCAGGTGCTGGCGCAGCTCACCAATGTCATACTCATAGCCATCGAGGATGGGTGTCTCTCGGATACTGAGGGTGCCGCTGGCGTTGGCACCCTGGCACCGGGAGTTCCTCAAGCTCTCACGTGCTTGCCCACCCAGCAGCACAGATGGGATGTAGTGAATCTCGTTAGCTGCCTCAGCGCTCGCGCTCTTCTGAGGCTGAGGCACACGACGCCTCTTACACCAGCGCTTCCGTGTGTACAGGATCAGCACCAAGCACAAGATGGAGAGCAGCAGAGCAATCATCCCACCCTGCAAAAAGGGACAGAGAGATAGACCAGATAGCGACAGAAGGAGAAGGAGGAATAGACAGGAAGAGTCCGTAAAGAGTGGGGGAAGAAAGTGGGAAAATGGCAGAGGTGAGCGAGACGTGGTGTGTGGGAATAGATATGAAAGAGTTGGAGAGAAACGGCAAGAGATAAAATTGGAGGCGTGAGCAGAAGACAATGTGAGGCAAAAGGACAGGGAGAAGAGAAAGTGAGAAAAAGGGAGACAGAGGGACAAGGAATAAAAAAAAAATGGAAAAATTCAAAATGAGTAGGTAGCAGGTACAGCAGGTAGAATGAGGAGTGAGAAGAGAGAAGGAAATATGTGAGAGACGGAAGGGATGAATTAACAAGAGTAGGAACCAAGCCAACAGAAAAAAAAGGAAAAACAACAGGGATGACAGTAACAAGGGTGCCCACAATAAACAGAAAGAGAGCGAGTGAGACATAGACAGCACAATGAAGAGAGAGAGAGAGAGAGACAGAGAGAGAGACAGAGAGATCAGAAAGAGTGAGAGGAATAAGAAAAAAGAAGTAAGTAAGTAAGAAATGCTAAGCTTAGGAAAAGCTGACAGGCGAATAAAACACCCAAATAATTCCATAATCTGATATCCAGTGGCACTTTAGATACGGGAAAAGCAGAAATTAGCGACGCCATGCTGGAAATGACTAAGACCCCAATTCAAACAACGGCAGATAGCTGAGTGTAAAAAGAAACCCCTTAATCTCTGTTACACGGAGAAAGAACAGTAAGAGTACACTCAATTTGCATAAGTTGTTTGCCTACTTACCTAGTCAAGGGCGATAATGAATGGCACCTTAATGAAGGTCACTCGTGTTGCATTTGCATGCGCATGGGAAAAATCGTGTAACTACCATAATTTATTTTGTTTTGTTTAAAATTCCTTAATGCTTTCAAAGTCATTAAGCCAGTTTCCTGTTTGTGCACGATACAAAGTTAAGTACATGAGCGATTACACACTGGCGAGAGAAAACGTGGGGAGAATGGATGGTTCAAGGGGCTCAAGAATAAAGAGAATTGGTGATGCACATTTTTCCTCACCATTCCTGAAACCACAAGATAAAAGTGTTCCAATTAGCAATCTGGAGCCAACTGGTGTTCTAACCTGAGAAACATGATGATGGAAACACAAGAAGGAACATACTTTTGTAACTATGTGTAACTTGTATAGTATGTTTGAACATTTACTGTGCACTCTTGAGGACTGACAGTAAAATCGGCTCATGGAGCTCAGTCCTCAGCACAATCCCAACAATATGCCATGTAAAGTCATTTGCAAGTTAGAAAGACGCAATGTTATTTCTCTGTCCAGCTTTACTTGGATGGGATGATTTCCTCCTGGTGATATGTGGGTGGTTTATTACATTTTCACATGTCAACAGAATATTGATCTTGAGTTACATTCATGAGGCGTAATTTTCTTCTTCCCAACACACGCAGCATAATTGTCTGAAGCATTGCTGCTGTCAGCTACTGAATAAAGACTAATCTAAACGAAATGAAGAACGTGCATCGACATGGATGAACAATTTTTTCCAGGTTTTTTCAGGTTTTTTTCATATCTCATAGTCCAACCTTAAACTGAATACACTGTATGAGTTATCTGTGACTGGTATGCAAGGATTTTGTTAATAAAACATGTTTTTTTTAACTGATGTTCTGCAGGAGCATGTATGACTGGTTCATAAACACTTGCTTGGCTGATAGGAAGTCTCATCTGGATGGATATTATATGGATGATTATAGCTAATAGTGAAATTCCCCAATGGTGGGTTTAAATCTTACTTCTGGAACCCGATACACAAGCACCATCATCATTCCTATCTCCATCTTCTCTGGAGGAACCTGTGACGCTGCCATTACAAGCACTGTTTGTAGCATCGGAACCACATGCATGCAACACTGGCATAATAACACAGAATACGGAGCACTGAAACTGTGCACCTTGCTAATAGACAGAACTTTCTTATGTAGATATCTGTTATGTGGCTTCATCTGATTAAAAAGTCCCTCCTATGCACCAGTGATTACATACCATAAACGATAGAGGGGAAAAAAAACCCATCTCAACACAGTGTCCGCTTACAGCCCCAGAGTCAACAGCTAATCAGTTTTCTCTAATTTAATTTCCTTCCAATCTGTCAGTGTGCATTAGCCAAATGAGCAGCTTACAACTTTATGGTGGAGAAAATTAGGTAACACTATACACAGGAGTTACAGGAGACTTAAAATTAGAGGAGACAGGACAGCGCTTTATGAAGGAGCCCTATTAAAGGCAAACAAAACATCAGATGCTAGCAGCGTGTTGGCCTATAATCCAATTAGCAAAGATCTACACCAACCTGTAATCCGTTTGGTGCAAAGCCAGGACACTGCATATCAACAAAGTCACGGATGCATAACAACATAATGACAAAACAAGAACTGTTATTGCATACATCATGACCTAATGCCCATGTTCACTTATTCCGGTTAATGGGGTTAGGGGTTCGATTCTTTTGCAGAGGTTTCCTCTGGGGATTCAGGTTTCCTCCCCAAGTCCAAAGACATGTGCTGTAGGCTTACTTGTGTCTTTATATTGTCTGTAGTGTGTGCAGTTGTACCATGTGATGGTTTGGCACCCAGTCCATGGTGTCCCCCACCCTGTGCCCCGAGTCACCTGGGATAAATTCCCAGTGAGCCTGTGTAGGATAAGCAGCACAGAAAATAGATGCAGTTAATCTGTAACTTGATGGCCAGGTCTCCACTCCACAAAAAAAAAAGGTTATTTCTGCAAACAAGAATCATACCGTATGTATAAAAATCTTGTCTTACGGAATGCAAGCTTGTGTCGAGTTTAATCTTTTTCTTGTACCATTGAAAAAGTGCTCTTTTTCTGGCTATTTTGGTTGAAAGTGTCATAGGAGGAAAACCCAATTGTATTAATGCTGATTAGCCAAAATTTGCTAATAGCAAAACTATGGTCTCTGTAAAAGTCATGGAAATCACTTTACACTTCACACACCATAATATCATTTTCCCCATACCACCTACTACAAAATATTGAGATTTGCTGAACAGGAAATCAAATTGATTTCTATAATCTCTGAATGATTTATTCTTAAGTAGTATCAGCTGAGTAAATGTTTCTATTAGATTTGGATAATGCGTTTTTTGCTTTTGGTAAAGGTACTGTGCAACATCTTTCTCTGATCTGGTTACCGGCATTATAATAAATGCATGTGACCAGAGGAAATAGGCTTTCTATGCCTGGGTGAGTCTAGCCATAAAACAAGGCATTATAACCACTTAAACTCTAAGTGCCTGCTACAGACGAGAGCCCATAGAGCAAAGCAAAAGCACCACTAGGTCACATCCCAAATGTCTAGCTGGATGCATTTCCTGGAGTGTTTCACTCTTTGAGTCAAGCTGTATATGTGGAAAGTAAACAGGGCTAGACTCCCAGGGCTAAACCCAAAATCTGCTGTGATCTCAGCTTGGTGACATACTGTACTGATACAATGTCTGTCCCTAAAAAATCATTTCATGCATTATAAATGATAAAAATCTTTTTATAACCTCGTATAGTTTTACAGTTTCTAATTCAAAAGTTATAGTGAGACACTTAAAATCAGAGAGAGACTCTAATCTCTTCAACAGGTTTCTAACTAGCACTAACATTCAAGCACTGGAGAATGGATTTCCAGCAAGCTCCCTTTGTGTAGGTATCGCGTAGTTATGACCTGTGCTGAGAAAATTCAAGCAATCTCAGATCCTCAGAAGAAAATTATAAAGCATTGGGTTTCTCCAACTTTTCTACCATGAGCAGTGTCAGCTTTAGTTGCAATGTCCATTTTAAGCCAGGAATAATTTATGTCCTATTTGAAGTCTATATTATATTTCTGGAACAGTTGGAATATTCAGAATACTGGTTGTGGTTTCACTTATAAAGAACAGTGAAGAGCACACTAGGTGGTAGATCTCCTAAATGGCAGTGTTATGGATTGAGACACACTCTGTTCTACAACCCTGGCTGTGTTACAGTGGTTGTGGTGGTAGAATATAAGAATAAAAAGTGTTCTTGAAATGCAGTGACCAAGATGGTGGCCAACGTGTTGTACATTTCCCCAGATTGTCCAGTTTATTACTCTACTGGCTGTAAGCTTGTTTACTCAGAATAGCCTCGTGTATATTTCATATAGCCGACAAGCACCACTAGACAACAGTTACAGCTGCACAGGCGGCATATTAAACAACTTTCAACTCCCTCAGGAATCGCCAGGACACCATGGACTGCTGATCCAGCTGTTCTGGCATAGAGATCCCAGTGTCGGAGCAGAGACTGTAAACAAAGGCGGGGGAAGCGAGGTGGAATTAGAGCTAGGCTACAGCTAAACCCACATCGACCAGGTCTCCCAAGCAGTTTCCTTGCAAATGTCCAGACTGGTGAAGAAAATGAACGAACTACACGCGCGGATAACACTGCGTATTATAGAGTGCAACGTCATGATTTTTACAGAAGCTTAACAGCAACATTCCTTGCAGCACCATTTGAGCTAGAGGCTCGCAGTGTCTTCATAGCAGACATAAGAGCAGTGAACTCTGGTAGGAGCAAAGGGTGAGGGCTGTGCATTTAAGTTAACAAATCATGCTGCATATAACTGAAAGTCATTGCTTTATTAATTAAGAGTATTAAACAAGGAAATGCAGTCGCTTCTATCTACTTTTCTGCCATCGTTGTGACTGAAGGTTTCATTCCTCCAGATGCCAATGCTAAAGTAGCTATGAAAGAACTGCACACAGCTACCAGCAAGCAACAGTCCACATCCAGATGAAGCTTTTACTGGTGCTGGAGATTTTAACCAGTCCAATATGAGAACTCCCAAAATGTCTCCAGAACATCTCCTGCTCTACCAGAAGTTTAATGCTCTGGACCATGTTTCCACAAACATTGCTGAAGTGTACAAGGCCATTCCACTTCCCCATCTTGGTCATTCTGATGTTCCTCATGTTTCACATCCTTGATGAGATCCAGAGAGCGCCGTTTCTCCACTACAACACCAGTTTCAATATACCAATTGGAGTATGTTTGCCTCAAAGTCCACCTTGGTCTAACACACAGATCTGAACACTTACACAGCTTTTGTCCTGAATCATGAGAACACTGCACCACTGAGAGCATCCTGACCAACTGTGTCACAGTGTGATATGGCAGCTCTGCGGTGTCTGAAAGAAAAGCCCCGCTAAAAAAACATCAGTGGTGCCCGACTCCCAGCCATTCAGCCATTCTTCACCATAAGTAGATTTCAAAATAGAGCACGCAGAGGCAGCGGGGACTCATCCCAACCCAGTCACAAACTGTTCAACCTCCTTCCTGAACATGGGACACAGGAACATTCACAGCAGAACCAGCAAGCTCAGGGTTAGCTTCTTCCCCACAACAAGTACGCTGCTGAACTCACTACAACACTACACTCATGTTTTAACATCTTGCAATTCTATTCTGTATATTATATATGCACTCTATATGAGTGTAGATTCATATCCTGTGTTATTTTAATATATCTGTATATACACTGTATATTATCCATGGGTAACCTGGGTTTGTTGTAAATACAATGTACATATTAGGCAGCAAGTGAACATTTTGTCCTCAAAGTTGATGTTAGAAGCAGAAAAAATGGGCAAGCGTAAGGATTTGAGCGAGTTTGACAAGGGCCAGATTGTGATGGCTAGACCACTGGATCAGAGCATCTCCAAAACTGCAGCTCTTGTGGGGTGTTCCCGGTCAAAAGTGGTCAGTATCAATCAAAAGTGGTCCAAGGAAGGAACAGTGGTGAACCAGTGACAGGGTCATGGACATTGATACATGTGGGGAGTGAAGGCTGGCCCGTGTGATCCGATCCAACAGATGAGCTACTGGTGCTAAAATTGCTGAAGAAGTTAATGCTGGTTCTGAAAGAAAGGTGTTAGAATACACAGTGCATGACGGGTCAGAGCTGTTTTGGCAGCAAAAGGGGGACTAGGCCTGGTCTGTGTATCTACACAAATCAGCCATAAGATTAAAACCAGCTGTCTAAAACAGGGTCTTGCGGTGTCTATACCTTTATGGCGCACAAGGAGGATCTACACAATATTAGGCAGGTGGTTTTAATGTTACAGCTTATTGTAAAACTTGTACGCAAGTCTGACTGAGCTATTCCACTATAAGGCTCTGTGAGGTATGCAAGCTCTTGAAAATAAAATCATTTATCATTAATTGTGAAGACTCTGCAGCAACATGGTAAGTAAACCATAGCTTACCCCCTGTGCAGTTCAAAGTGAGACATGATCTTAAAATGAACTAATGCTAATGTTACGCACCAAATTACTGAACCTCACTATATAAAAAAAATTAAAAATTTAGAAATAGAATAGTCTAAGCCATCTCAGTTTATGTTAATCAGAAATGTTTGGGAGAGTTCTCATCTACTGAAAAATCTGTTCAGTACATTCAGTAGCTCATCCTGTAATACAGTCATTAGCTGTAAAAAAGCAAAAAACTGGTTAAAATGATCTTAATATCAGCTCATGCTGGCACCCTGGAAATAAATATATATAGCTCATGTATAGAAATAGGATTCAGTGAGCACATGAAATGCACATAAGAGCTTTAACTTTAACACGTTTAGTTCTCAATTGTTTATCGTTCTTCCCTTATAGTCCCTAAAATGCTGAAGGTAAAAACAATCATCGCTGTCATCTGCTAGGAAGCTGCTTTTTGTCTTGTATGATAGACTGATAAGATAATAGCTAAGTAGAACTTGCATACCTGATAAACGATGTCAAAAATGATATGCAGCACATTAAAATAATGAGGTACCCATGCTTTTTAGCCACTGCAGAATATTTAGCAACACACATGAAAGAAAAAAGAGAAAGGCTTTCAGTAACTGTGCATATGTAAGAAACAAACAACGAATACAGTTTTCCAAAGTACTGCATTTGCATTTTGCTAACTTAAAAAGAACATGCGTGGGAGGTTTGAGGTTGTGGGCTGTTCAAGCAGCTTATCATCCAAGTCCACACTAAAGAACTAAAATATGATCATAACTATTAAGTATTTCTGTCCAAAAGAATAAGAGTTGAACAAACTTCAAAGACAAATATGTTACACTGGTCTATTCCCTGTACCAACAAATTTATTTTCCTTTTCCTATCACTTTAACTGCCCCAGTGACCTGTGCTGACAAGTTTCTACTTCTGGTCTACAAACTCATGCTTTAATCCAACTCCTGAGGCACTCAAGCTTCTTGCCCTTTTCGGATACTCCACCTGGCCCACTAGGATCGCCACAATACCAGTACTTTACTTTGATGTCAGAAGAGCTGCTAAACTGTACTTACCCCTTAACACTGGAATCTTTTGTACCTTTCATGTGCACTTCAGTTAAAGATTACCTTTACTAATTTTTAATCTGGAAAGATACATGTAGTTTACCTTCAGAATATCACACTAAAATCATTAAAGTGGCCCTAAAGGTCCAGTTATGTACCTCAACATTTACATTACTTTATACAAGATTAAGACATACACTAAAGGTACAATGGCTGAAGGCTGAAGTTGGCTTCTTACTCACCAGATCCTCACTCTAGTTTTCTGTTCCACCTTAAAAGGTCCAGTAGTTAGAGTACTCAGGCCTGTAGATGCTGCCTTGGAGTGAATTCACTTATTTCTTCACTTAAACAACTGAATAAATGGGGCATATTTCTTCTGTCATTATTTCCTTATTCTAAAAGTGTCTCACAAATATGGCAACTTCTTATGAGATGCAGTGTAAGAAGAAGCCAGTTGTACTCTGGCTTAACTGATTGCATTGCTAACATTTAGACTGTTAGAGATGAGCATGTTGTTATTTTAAGTGTTCAAAAGAACATAGCTTAAGACATGGTTAGGTGACATTTAGCAAACACGGCAGTAACAATGCCAGTTTATAATCAAGGCAGAAGTATAAGCCCCCGGGGCATCAAGGTGAGATTATTCATTTTAGCAGGAAGATGAACACTACAAACTGCTCTAAAATGAATAAGCAGGAGGAACCACTACAGAGATTGGGCATCAGAATTAAAAGCCAGTGTCAGTATCAAGAATTTCCAGAGAGCAAGAGAAATCACAGCTGGGGAAGTAAACTGCAATCTTATACCAGCATCAACATTAAGACTTTTGCCTTTTATCAATTCAGGCAGCTGCACATGCACAGCTCCATAAGATAGAAATGACAGATACTGGAAGGGTTGTTGTGGGATGATGTGCTGAATTTTATTCACAAAGAAGGCAGAAAAATCATATGCACCGGAGAAAATAAAGAGTTCCACCAAGAACCGAACCCTACTCCTACTTTGCATTCATTCAGTGTTTTTAACATATGTTTAGTCTGCTAGTGGAGGTTTATTTCTGGGCTTGCTGATGTCTTCCATTAATGACCACTGAACTAGAGCAAGTCCACAGCTAGAAAAAATGATTATGACTAATAGTTTGTTTAGCAAATTCAAACTGTAAGTGAAAGTGTATCAGCTTCGATGTTTTTGTGCCCTTGTGTGTATGTTACTGGGAATTTAAATTTGATCTCATCTTGACGACTTGGGGTTCAGACATTTTGCTGTCTTCATATTCTTGTTTCTTGAGCTTCATGAGAAAAAGGAATTAGATGTTCTCCTCTCTCTAACCAGTGAAACCACTCCCCCACAATTCATTGCTAACAATTCCCTGTCACCAACATCACAATTTCCTTCTGTTGAATTTAGCACAAAGAAGCATCTTACCACTGTTTCCATATCTACTTGAATGCACAGCCACAGTTCCTGTTTTGGGATTGGGATGTTTGTGGATTTGATTAAAAGTCAAGACTGCCTTATTCTATTTAAGGGTTCTTAGTTTACCCTTTAACGTGGATTTTCAAAAAAGCTGCTGCTGAACTGAAATTTCTGATGGAAAGGTCAATAAAAATTGCCATCGCAGCTTCTCTAGATTTGGGGGCTTAGCTGTGACACCTTTTACCTTTTCATGATCCATTTCATCCCTTTTCACTATATAGCCAAGGAATAGCATAATGCATCATCTTAGCATATAATACATATAATATTTTCTAACAGCTTTCTGAGTACAAGAATGTGTTTCTCAATATCTTTGAAATAGATAAGCATGCCACCCAGCATCGTTTTTTCTTCAGCATCTCTCCATGCTGAACAGGAAATAGAGTATCACCAGATACTCTCTAGTGAGTGGACGCTGTAATGAAGGCAGCTACTTCTCAGGTACAGGTCTGTATTTAGCATCTTGAATCTGTTCTAGAGCTGAATGAAGTGTGTGATTGTGGTACCTGGTAAAAATTTCACTCGCATAGTCTGAAGGTGTGTGAGGGAACTAAATCTGTTGTTTTGCTGAAAACCTCTATTAGATTCCTGTACTCAGGGAAGACTTCCATATCTCCCTTTGGGTTTTTTATATATGCTGCATGATAAGGTAGCACAAAACAGTATTGCTGTACTTTTTGGCCTGTTTAGTGATTTCTCCCTGTGCACATTATGCTGCAACAACCAAATGCCATAGAAATGTCACCAAATGCAGGAGAACCCAAATGCCAGAGAAATGTTGGGGCTATGCTGTGACGATCAGAGGAACCTAACTGTATTGTTTGGAGATATAAATGGCATGCTTTCTAAATAAAAGAGTTCAACATCGGAATTGTGTGTAATTGTGCCTGAAACCAGAATGCAACCAACCTTGTCAATGATTCTTCTCCATGAAGTTGCCAACAGCACCAATGTTGATCAGAACTATAAGGTTAAGATAAATCTTTTGAACCCCAGTTCATTGATCAGAACACAGCATTTGATTACAAGTGCCACAATAAAGAATTGGCTGAGAATTAAGTTTGTTCAAATGTGACTCCACTCATCCTTTTCCACACAAAGCATTGCCTGAACAAAGCAATACCACTGGTCGCTTTCATGTAGTATACCTGGAAGAGGTGATGATCATTATATGCTTGTAAATTTTCATTTAGACCTCTGTGGAAAGCTATTTTGAGCTGTCGCCTTTGGTAGTTAAAGGGCAGAACTGCATGTCACTCGAGTGCATAATGTCACTCAAACTTTACCCTGCCTGAGGCTAAGCAGTTTTTCCCAGCATCTGTTACAGAACTCAAGAGATCATAAACTTTATTAAATACTTGTTGGCTGATCAACGGTGGAAAGTAATGGTGGCCCCCTATTACTTTTCCTGTAAGAAGCACTACTGTCTGCAGAGTTAGGTTTGTTAACTTGGCCTGTACAGGCTGCATTCCAAGGCATTCTGCACTGAAACGCTGTGAACTGCACAGAACTGTGCTGATGTCTTCTGGAAAGGGTATTATGGGTCCATGGGCACTTGTTTATTTACAAAGATGACATGATTGCATGCAATCAGGAACAATGGGGCTATCCTGAACAATGGAAGGCAAGTCTGACAATTGCTGAGAAATAAATTTAATGCTTTGCAAACATGAGTCCTTAAATAGTCTCTGTAAATGGGGTACAGGTGTACATTACAGGTTACTGCTGATACATATGGTACAGTCAAGTGTGATGGGAGAGTACCATCTCAAGCACAGTGTCCACGAACCTTCATCCTTACCCCTTGCAGAGACTATTAATTTTATCAAGAGGTATTCAACCTCCTGTTCCATCCAGATCCTAATCCTGCTACTCACATCACTTTGTTCATACATGTTGCTTGACTGTTGAACATTACCAGCCATCTCTTTTACATAGAATACAAGGATGATGAAGAAGTATATTGCTAACCACTTCTCTAAGAGGAATTCACCCTCATCATATTCTTAAACACTGATATCCTTGTCCAAGTCTGAGGAAATGCACTGATGGAGACTACAAAGCACTTTTTTAAATTACTCTGGATACGGACATTTGCCAAAGGCTGTAATTCTAAACCACAAACCTATATTCAAAGCATTTACAGCTATTTTGCATGCAGTGCAATTATTTTTTAGTCAACCACCTGCAACCTGCCCACTTACTGTTGGATAAACTGCACATGCAAATTAGTTCTCATAATTTCGTATTTTAGTAAATCAGGGCCTGAGTGTTAATTCCTCTAGGGATTCTTTCCTTCTTAGCTCCATTAAGAGGAGACTGTAAAAGTCAAATTTGTCTCTGTGAGGTAAGGGACTGAAGTGTGCAAATCTGATCTCTATCTATCTATCTATCTATCTATCTATCTATCTATCTATCTATCTATCTATCTATCTATCTATCTATCTATCTATCTATCTATCTATCTATTTGATGACACATAGATAGATAGATAGATAGATAGATAGATAGATAGATAGATAGACTCTTACATGGGTGTTTATATATAAATAACGCTTTCAAGCTATAATCACACCAGTACAGTAAAGATTAACTTACTTTTCAAAAAGCACTACTTCTCTCTTTTTTTTTAATTATTATTTTTTCTAACTATACTGTAAGTAAAATAGCCTTTTGGGACATAAGAATATTTTACAGTTCCTTGAATAGCATCTGAAACTTAATTGTTTGTGTAAAGTGACTAAGCGGATTACAGGAAATTGAAAACAGGGATATGATGTTCGTTTAGTTTAGTCACATGAGATAAGCTGTTCATTTCTGTGAGGTCAGAGAAATGCATCCACACAATATGTTTTCTCGAGAACTGCACCTGCATAACTAGTACCATTAGTTCCTCTGTTATCTGTAGAGGTGTTATTGTTATATGGGTTTCTTTCATTATTTTCTATCTCCAAAAACAAAATCCTCAGCATGTTTTAGAAAAATGGAGATAGAGAAAGAAGCTCTATTAGAAATCGTGAATGGATTTTCAATTCATTCGTGTGCCAGTGCTGAATGATAGGAAATTACCCCCAAAACACCACGAACTGCCTCAATTCCAGTTGTTCCTGGCCTTTTTTTGTGGAATGAGGATGTCAGGTGTTTAGAAAAATTAGAGGCCTTGCACTGTGAAATAGGCCCCAAGACAGTACTGTCTCTGTCCAGCATCCTTCAGCTCTCTCTCTCTCACATCCTCTTTCTCTTTCTTCCAAGCATCCTCATCCTCTGGTCTCTTCCTGATTAAACCACTCTACCTTCTCCTGTGTTTATGCCTCTATGTATTATCATGTAATTATGTTATACTCTACATAATTATAAGCATATGGCACATATTTTAGTCATTTTTCTGGAAAACCCGTTACTAGGTTTTGATAACTATATAAGGCTTTAAATGGCTATAGACCAGTTTTGAAAATGTTTGAGTGTTTCCTGTGTAGATTGGGGACATATTTATTTTGCAATTCAATCATCATTGGAAATACACAGTGCGTTATGCGAAATTAGTCGCAGCTGTGTTAGTTTTAAGAGCACTGGATTTATGCATATCTTACATAATACATTGTGTTTTAATCTTCATTTAAGCAGCATTAAGAACGCCTGCCTTTCAGGCATGATACCTCTAGGCTTGAAGGTTAGGCCTACAATTTTAACGATGTCACCCTCACAGCTACCTAATTCATCTTTCCCTGCTTTTAACATTGCTTGCCCCCGTTTCCAACTCACAGACATTGGTCACAATCTTGCTTTCTAGTGCTCTAGGGAAAGAGACAGAGCCAAAGATATATCACTTTCCTCACAAGACTGTGAGCAGGGCTAAAATCCATCTCTTTAGTGTGCAAAGTCTGTTTTTATAAATGCTGATTTTATGAAGATCAATGCTCACTGAATATGTAAGGCTCAATCTAGTGGCCAAATCATGCACCTCACACGTTAAAATAGGAGGATGAAATAAAATGCAAGACGACACGAAAAACTTGAAATTGGTTCGGAAAGGTCAGTGATTTCTAAAGATGAGCAGATGTTGGAACTATTGATCATACCTTGTTGAGTCTTCAGTCAGATCATATAGTCAAACAGCCATAGGACCGTATCAAGATGGAGATGGAGGACGTCTAGAATATTTACCCAACAGAATATTTAAGAACTATTGGCTTTTGGCCAGTAAGGAAGCATTGATTTTTTTTTATTGCTTCAGCTGCTTGCTGTATCAAATACCTTAATGCCACCCTGACACTCAATCCTCCCTAATTCCAAGAAGAGGAAGAAGTCATAAATAAGTGGCTAGAGAAGAAGGGGGGAAGAAGGGAAGAAGAAGAAGGGGGGGGGGGTGTTTCCAAGCACTACACTAACTCCCCAAACTGTAGGCATAGGTGTAGAGAAAAGCAGAAAAACAGATTCAGGCTTAATCATATTAGAAAGTCTAGATTAGGAATTCAAAAACAAAGGCATCATGCAAATATTTATGCTAGAGGCATTTTACTGCCAGAGATATGGAAAGAAGGACCGCATAAAAGTATAAATAGAAAAGTTAAAAAACAGAACTGGGGAAGAGGTTAAAGAAGTAAAAAAAAATAGTAAATTAGTGGTTATCTAATGCATTAATGAAATTTACAGTAGAATTAAGTTTGTCTTTATCCTGTGTGTACAGAACACAGCACAGCTAAAATCCTTCATGTCTCCAAATAAAACTGATTTTAATGCGACTTGGAGATGATACTCAAAAACCATTGGTCACGTCTCTGTAGCCATTAAAGTCCTCTGATGTTTGAGTTTAAATCTAAGAAAGCTTTCTGAAGAAAAACACACTGAATGCCATGATAAAGTCAGCAATTATTCTCTTACTGAAATGGGTGTTTTTTTACAGCAATCAGCAGTCAGTACTTCGGGCACTGAGAGGGAAACTCACATAAATACATATTCAATGAGGATAAAAGGGCACAAACAAAAGTGACTACTGCTTTCATAGGTGCTAAAAGCCACTTATGCTTATTAATTAAATCTCAACAATCAGTTTTAATGCCAAAAGAGATTTATTACCATTTTAAGACAAAACAAATATATTAGTAAATCTGCCAGATAATAAGACTGAAAATTTAAAAAAAAAACTTTATTTCACATATCATATAAATATATATTTTTTAATTTAGGTATTTTGCTTTGTTTTGTTGGCTATTTAAGAATTGCTTGTATGTAATCACGTTTCAATATCCTGATCTAAAACTATTTGTTTATTTTGAATTATTAGGCTAAATATGGGAACACTTATATATCTATATATATCTAACATATATATCTATATACATATAGTCACATTATCCTGGCCAGTTTCCTCACCAGTCCTTCACAGGACACCAGACACACACACACACACACATGGGGAGAACATGTGAAACTCCACACAGAAACCTGAGCTCAGGTTCAACCCGGAAGCTGTGAAGCTGAATGCACTGGTACATAACTAATTTGCTTGGGTCCAAGCCAATGTTGTGTTTTTTCCCAGTTGTTGTTTCTGGGGCCCAGTGATCATTACACTTTTTGATGCACATGATAAAGAAGGCTTTGTTTATGAAAACTTTTTGTCTAGTCTACTTTACCAAAATACTACAGTCTAAATACAACTAACTGAATGATGGCATCTGCAATATACATTACAGGAACAAGGTGGCTGGTGTTTGATACTTTGAAAAATTAATGCTTTTTCAATAATTTAATAATGGATTGATATTTCAATGATAATGATTTATTTTATTCCTATTTTCCTCATAGCAGCTGTGCAGTTCTTTGGGATTTTCTCCTCATCCCTTATATATTTATATATACACTATATTGCCAAAAGTATTCGCTCACCTGCCTTGACTCGCATATGAACTTAAGTGACATCCCATTCCTAATCCATAGGGTTCAATATGACGTCGGTCCACCCTTTGCAGCTATAACAGCTACAACTCTTCTGGGAAGGCTGTCCACAAGGTTTAGGAGTGTGTTTATGGGAATTTTTGACCATTCTTCCAGAAGCGCATTTGTGAGGTCACACACTGATGTTGGACAAGAAGGCCTGGCTCTCAGTCTCCGCTCTAATTCATCCCAAAGGTGTTCTATCGGGTTGAGGTCAGGACTCTGTGCAGGCCAGTCAAGTTCATCCACACCAGACTCTGTCATCCATGTCTTTATGGACCTTGCTTTGTGCACTGGTGCATAGTCATGTTGGAAGAGGAAGGGGCCAGCTCCAAACTGTTCCCACAAAGTTGGGAGCATGGAATTGTCCAAAATGTCTTGGTATGCTGAAGCATTCAGAGTTCCTTTCACTGGAACTAAGGGGCCAAGCCCAGCTCCTGAAAAACAACCCCACACCATAATCCCCCCTCCACCAAACTTTACACTTGGCACAATGCAGTCAGACAAGTACCGTTCTCCTGGCAACCGCCAAACCCAGACTCGTCCATCAGATTGCCAGATGGAGAAGCGCGATTCGTCACTCCAGAGAACTCCACTGCTCTAGAGTCCAGTGGCGGCGTGCTTTACACCACTGCATCCGACGCTTTGCATTGCACTTGGTGATGTATGGCTTGGATGCAGCTGCTCGGCCATGGAAACCCATTCCATGAAGCTCTCTGCTCACTGTTCTTGAGCTAATCTGAAGGCCACATGAAGTTTGGAGGTCTGTAGCGATTGACTCTGCAGAAAGTTGGCGACCTCTTCGCACTATGCGCCTCAGCATCCGCTGACCCTGCTCCTTCAGTTTACGTGGCCTACCACTTCATGGCTGAGTTGCTGTCGTTCCCAAACACTTCCACGTTCTTATAATACAGCTGACAGTTGACTGTGGAATATTTAGGAGCGAGGAAATTTCATGACTGGATTTGTTGCACAGGTGGCATCCTATCACAGTTCCACGCTGGAATTCACTGAGCTCCTGAGAGCGACCCATTCTTTCACAAATGTTTGTAAAAACAGTCTGCATGCCTAGGTGCTTGATTTTATACAACTGTGGCCATGGAAGTGATTGGAACACCTGATTCTGATTATTTGGATGGGTGAGCGAATACTTTTGGCAATATAGTGTATATATATATATATATATATATATGACAATCTTAGTTGTGGCGAATGAATATGAATGAGGTAATATAACAAAAGAAACAAAACTAATAACTAGACTAATAACTCCTACAGACATATAGTTATGAAATGTTACGAAATGTCACCACCCCGGTGCATACATCTATTTTAAAGGAATGATTGTAGCTCATTTGATTATACAGTAGTACAGAACCTATTTATACCTATTTATACCTCCTGATAAAGAATTCCTTACATCCCATAACCCTTTTACTTTGTATTTCACCAAGTCACCACCTGCACAGTCAAAATACACCAGAACAATAGACATCTTATGCATATGTAATCAAGGGTCCTTAATGCTTAATGCTGTGCCTTAAAGAAATATACACTAATGCAATGTTTTGGGGTTTTTTTCCACATGCAATGAATGTGCACTAATGAACACATTCATTTACTGATGTTCATTTCTTCATCATAATGAAGATAGTGTTATCCAAACTGTTGTTTTTAACTGTGCATGTGTCTATTCTTGATTTCCACGGTTTCTGCTCATGCAGTATAGCCACCTGTCAAATGTAAGGAAAAGTAATGAGAACATTTTTTTCTTTTTTTGCAATTGGCCACCCTTCTTTCTCATGGATTCACAATTCACTGCAAGGGCACAGAAGAGCTGAGCCAGCCCTCTGACAAGAGACAAACCACCGGGGAACGAGCAAACGAGAAAATGAGGGCTCCAGAAACGCTGCATGAATGTAACACCCTGCCGCGGAGAGCAAATTGCAGGTTGCAAAATGCCCGTTCGACATGGAGGAGAAGTACATGAGGGACACCTCCACATGAAGAGTACGGCCACCGCTGGGAGAATACTGGTACAGAAATGGGTGCAAACCAAGGTAGGTGAGAGCTTGTTAAAGAGTGTGGAGGCCCAGAGGGGCTCTGAAGGTTGGAGAAAGTGAAGAAGCGGAAAGCTAAGGTCATTCGTTCATTTGAAGTGGACGACTTCCAGTTCAGCATTGACTGCCAGATTACTTATGAGTTATAAAAGCAGCATTAACACGTACTTGCATTACTGCATACAGTGTTAAGTGCCTGTAAGAAGAAATGCTCATGTGCAAAAAAATATCATCTTTTTGATATATATCTAATTATAATATATATATATATATATATATATATATATATATATATATATATATATATATATATATATATATATATATATATACAGTATGTTGTAACAGCAAAACATCAACCTGAATGAGAAGTTATGGTTAAGATTAAAGCTGACAGGGAGGCATCATTACTGCTACTGGTATCAAATATCAGTCTAATACACCTCAGTTCATTTATTTGTTCTCTTACTTTTATCATGCTGTGATGTTAGCCATCTGCATGTTGACTAATAGTCCACAAAAAAACAGCACTGGATGAATTCTATGATAAATGATAGCAGACTGCATACTGTGCTCTGGGAAAATATCAAACATTCAAATATTCCTACAATCAGGTAATGTGATAAAAGATCTTATGTTGTTTAAACACTAACTTTAACAGTGAGTGTTAATGGCAGCCAAGCTGAGCAGTATTAGCAGTAGAGTGTGGTCATTAAAAATGAGTGCAAGGTGCTACACTGCAGATCCGCTGAAGCACTGAGCATCGAGTCAGGCTGACTTCCTCTTCCTCGTTCACAGGTTAACTCTCTGCTCACAAATGATGTGGCACCTCACACTTTTTAATGACCACACTGCACTGCACTGCACTCACAAGTCAGCAGCGCTCACACTCTCTAATAAACACACTGTTTAAATAGGATAACGTCTTAAACATAAAACTCAGCACATCAAGCTCATTGCTAGCAACATGACGGCGGTCAATAAAAACCAGAGATAAACAAAATGTTCCATGACACACCTGATTATCACTACGTAGATCACTCATTTCCGTATTTGTACGACTATCAGTGAATACCAACAGATATGTATTCAATGTGTATGACATAAACCCTGTTTTTCGTTTGTGATATCAGGTGCAAACTGGAGGTCTACACACAAGTTACCCCGTAACATAATATCCCAGCATTAGTCATCAGTCACATGTCCATGACACCTACATTAAAGGAGCATGTGTCATGTATGCACATTTATCCATTACAACCCCACTGCTCTCATGTTAAACCCAACAACAGCCACAGACTGAGGGCAGGTGTTGTCCATGGCATGCTTGGTGCTTTTAACTGGTGACAGCAAGAGATGCTCTACAAAAGTACACAATTTTTGGAAGGGGCAGAACTTAGCAAGCGGCCCACCGGCCGAGACACAAGATGCAGTCAGCCATCTGTTCACCCTGTCGCTAATCTTTCTATCTCCCAACTCACAATAACACACACTTGCACTCAGTGGGAAAACTGCAGCTCTTGCTGAGCAGAGGGAAGGAGAGTGTAAAATGAGAAGTTAGGTTTACTAAACTGTGTCTGAGAGTGAAGGTATATGAGAGTTGGGTGAAAATTAAATATATAAGAGTTGTTGATTTTTCTCTTCCTGCTTGTAGGCGGAGAAAATGTGACCTAGCTGAGGAAAACCATGTTATGTGGATATGTGGAGCATGTTATTTACTTTGAAGGATATGAAAGCTGAAAAATGGTATGAATATAAACAATTTTCTGAAAGCATTTAAATTAGGAATAACTGAATTGGTCTACTATCATACTAACTGACTACGTTCACTGACAATCTTCTCATTTGAAACTAATTAGGCAACACTTGCTGCTTCTCCCTGATTACTGTTTATTCGTTCTACCCCAAACGAAATATAGTGAGCATCCTGTCTTTGTTAAAAATGTAGCCACATTATACACACTTCTTGTGCGTTACAAGCTACTATATATATATATATATATATATATATATATATATATATATATATATATATATATATATATATTCTTATATTCTCTGTGTACTTTTCTGATATGTCGAGGTCCATTTGCAGTAACCCTGCCTCATTCCTTGCCGTTGTTTGTAGCTGTTCATTATTCATCAATCATTCATGGGGGAAATTTAGAGTTGCCAAATTACCCGCCAGCATGTTTTGGAAGAAACCCACACAGACACAGCTAGCGCATGGACAGAAAATCAAAACAGTAACCAAAGCTCAGGATGGAACTGGGAACCCTGGCGATTTGAGGTGGAAGTGCTACCTGCGGCGCCACCATGCTGCCTGTTTGTTAGTGTTATTGTGGATTATTAGTATCATTATTACAGCTCTGCCTGATAGGGCACACATCAGAAAGCAGAGCTAAATCAGATTAGCTGAATCGAAATGGCACGTTTTTTTCTTTTTTTCCTGTCTAGCGTGCAGGGCCTACCATCACAGAGATGTGCAGAATGCGCAGCTCCTCCTCCGCTGCAGTGTCACTAGCTGGGTCTTCGGTGGTGTCCAAGCCCGCTGCATTCTGATTGCCGTCCTGATGGTGGATGTGGAAAAGCAGCGTCCCGTTCTCCAGCCACTGCTGCCTCCAGCGCACCAAGGCTATATCCTCTGAGCTCCCTGAAATCTCTGCAAAACACAAACATGCTGCTGCTCTTAGTAATTATTTATGCATAATATAAAGATTGCTGTTTCATACACAGAGACCTCAAAACACTTTGCAAGGTACTAATAATGGGAAAAATGGTCATGTAGAAGCAAAAGTCAAGTGCAACTAGAGGTAAAATATAAAAACAACACAAATAGAGATTGCAGATAGTTTAGTACTGAGATTATTAACCATAAAAAGTGTGACATAAATAACACTATGTAACACGATTTTTGTCCCTGGGTAGTGAATGACATTTTCCAATTACTCTTGATGGAAAATGATTTAAAAAAATAGCCGTTAAGCCCCTTGAAGTTTGGGTTTGGGCTTTTAAGAGAACAAAAAACCTCAAAATTAACCCATTTTACTAAAAAAAAAAAAAACTGCCCAAAACTAACCAAAACTTTCATGGCTAAGATGGGTTTTTTCCTCTTTATTTGGGTTACAAAGAACGGGGAAATAACACTTATTTCCCAGGAACAAGAAAAAAGTAAAAATTTGTTACATAGTGTAATCAAAAGACCTAAAGAACTGCTAGCCAGTAGGAGATGCCAAAAATGCATAATAAGCTTGTTCTTTCCTGTCAATCTCAATCAAGTATCAATGTAATCAATGTAATAACATCTATTTGTGAAAGCATTTTTTTTTGCATCACTGTTTGCTGTCATATGCAGATACTAGACTTGAAAACATGTTATGCCTGTATTTCAAGCTCAAAGACTTGTTTTTGTTTTTTAATTTTTGCAGCCAGATATGATGAATATAAATTCATCATATAAGTGCAAGATCTCCAAAACTGAAGGCATTTGGATCCACCAAAGCACTTTAAAATGTAGGCGAGACTTCAGAGTGCTGTTTGGTCTGACAGAAAGGAGGAGAAAACAAGTACTACACGGTAAAGGTACAGACATATAATTAAAATGCATTAGGAGACACAAGACAATAGTTCTCCATGTAGAAGTGGGGTCTGTAGTCAGAGAGGCAAATGTGAATTAGCTAAATTTTGCTGAATAATGGCAGCACTGTGTTGTTAGAAAGACGTGTTTTAGACACAAAACATGTGAAAAGGGAACTGTGACTAAACTAGAGCTGTGAACAGTGCAATGAACTTTAAAAGCATCTCCACAGCGCCAGAAATATCACACATGATAGAAAGGCTATGAAGCATGAGACGAGTCACATTTATGAACGCACTGACTAAGAGATTGTCTAAATGTGGATTTAGTGATATTAAATAGTGTTAAGTGTTTTGTTTATTCAAGTTTTGTGTAATAGCTGACATAATTCTTATAATTACTAAAAATAATTAATCAAAATAATTACTATAATTAATTATTGTGTGATTAATAAAACTCTCACTTTTTTTCCTTCCAAACTTTTACACCTCTGCTTGGGTTTGGAAAAACACCTTGGTAAGTTAATCTATTCAAAATGCCTCTTGAGCTTGTTTAACCGACACAAATGACGACACTTGTGTGCTTGCACTTCTCCTCACACTCCCACAGGCCTGTTTTGCTGTGACACTATTATTAATGATGGAACATATGGGAAAAATGTTCTAACAAACCCAAATAATTACTGCTGCAAATAATTACTGCTGTTCCTCTATTTGGCCCTTGCCTATCCACATTGCCTTCATGCTTTTCTCTAAAATTTCCAAATTAGTCAGATGTTATTTGGATTTTATTATTTTGTTGATTAACAGTTATTTCAAAAGCGCTTGCCAATTAATTAAAGCTGATTAAAAAAAATCCATATGCAATATTGTAATTACTACTGGGAAAAAGACTTGACCTCATTTTGTGTCTTGTTCTAAATGTCAATATGATATTGTAAAATGATCTAGAAGTCAGGCATTCAAGAAGAAACTGAAGATGTGGCCAGACATTACAACAATTTATGGATATATTTATGCAAAAATCTGCACACAGCCCACGTGCAAGATGAGCAGAAATTCCGATAGAACAAAAAATATATTCTCAAGAACAAACACATCTCACCATTAAAAAGATGAAGCATTTTTATTTCTGGCATTTGGCAGATGCTCTTATCCCAAAAGACTTACATTTCTCTCACTTATACAAGCGAGCAGTTGAGGGTTAAGGGTCTTGCCCCAGGCCCCAGCTTGGCAACTCTGGGATTTGAACAAACAACCTTTCTATCAGTATTCCAACGACTTAACCAGTGAACTATAACTGCCCATATTCTTCCTAATTAACCCTAATTAACTGCTCACAAGCTCTACATCGTCTGGGCAAACAGCAGAAACATTTCATTATTTCATACTGACTACTGTGACAATTGAAAGTGGCAGGTCACAGACGGGGTTGGGTATCTGTCCCATCCAGTCCACGGAGAGCCCACTGTGTTGTTTCTTCATTGCAGCAGTAGTAATGGTCTGAAGATTGGGTTTCTGCCATCCAGTGTAAATAATTCTACAGTGAACATACCACTCACAGTATGGAATGCTCTGCAGGCTCACCTTCATTTAGGTCTTCAAGGTCAACTTACACTGATTCTCAAAGTTGGGTGATACAACCTTGGGCAGAAATCCGAAATTCAACCACAAGGTGACCCCACCCTGGATAGTTCTGACTGTTGCCAGAATTATGCAACTCTTTTGGCCAGTGGGTTGCAGTAGGCCATTTTCAAAGATTCCAAGGCAACCAGTAAAAGCTGATAAAGGAGGCCATTAAGGAGGTCAAAGAGGGGAAGGTCCTACCACCAGCAGATGCTTTGCCCCCTTTAGAAAGGTAGTAATAAGGCTAAGAGATGCCAAGCATGGAGCCAATGTGTACAGTGTCAGTCGCCACATACAAATTTGTAGTATAGATCCTGACTGTTTGGCAGTCCACGAAAAAATGAGAATGTCTTAGGAAACAAGCAAAGTGCTGGGTAAATGAAGTAATACAATCAGTACACAAACTTTTTTGCCAAAACTCATTTGAAGCAGATCTGCAGGGTCAGGAAACTGTCAGGATGTTCTGAGCACCAGCAAAGCAGCAGTGGAAACCAAGGTCTTGGTTGCCATCTCATAAACACAAGCAGGTCTCTGCTTTGCAGTTGCTTTTAGTAGATGTAGTCATGCTCACCCCACAGAGATTCTGTGGGAAGGGAGAGAGATGCTTGACCTTGTGCCTCTATAATGGTTAATGCAGCTGACTGTTAGCTAAATCTTTCTAGAAGGCTATTCCCAGCTTAGCAGTGACATGGAGGTGTTTAAAAATTCCAGCCACACTGCTGCATCTGATGCAGTGCAACTATATAGCAGACGTACTTGATAATGAGGCCACTGAGAGTTACTGCTACATAAACTTAACTTCATAACTGGAACCTTCAACTGGAAACTGGAAACTGAAGCTGTGAAAGCCATTGGCAAACTGGTTTAGGCCAAATCATCCTGTAAAATTAATGATACATCAGGCTTCACAAAAGCCCCTGGACCAAAGCACCATGTTTTAAAGTTTGATGCATTCTGTTTCATCCTCATCTAACTACAAGACAGATTTTAATTGTATCTCAGTAGCTACATTTTCTTGGTTGCTCTCATGCACAAAAGTACTTCTTTCTTGGAACCCTTCCAACCAGCAGATTATGGTGCGATGGTAGAGAAAGTGAAATGGTAGGTATGAATGTAGGATGATTGTTATGAAAGTGGAATAGTAGTTAGTGAAGATGGCGTTGTAGTTATGAAAGTGGAATGGTAGTTCTGAGGGTGGAATGATAGTTATGAAGGTGATATGGTAGTTATGAAGGTGAAATGGTAGTTATTGGTGGAATGGTGAGTATGAAGGTGGAATAGTAGTTATGAAGGTGGAATGGTGAGTATGAAGGTGGAATGGTAGTTGGTAGTTCGGGAATGGTAGTATGGTAGTTCTGAAGGTGGAATGGTAGTTATTTAGGTGATATGATAAGCATGAAGGTGATATGGTAGTTATGAAGGTGGGATGTAGTTAGGAAGTTGAGATGTAGTTATGAAGGTGATGTGGTAGTTATGAAGGTGATATGGTAATTATGAAGGTGGAATGGTAGTTATGAAGGTGGGATGTAGATAGGAAGTTGAGATGTAGTTATGAAGTTGATGTGGTAGATATGAAAGTGGAATGGTAGTTATGAAGGTGGGATGTAGTTAGGAAGTTGAGATGTAGTTATGAAGGTGATATGGTAGTTATGAAGGTGGGATGTAGTTAGGAAATTGAGATGTAGTTGTGAAGTTGATGTGGTAGATATGAAAGTGGAATGGTAGTTATGAAGGTGGGATGTAGTTAGGAAGTTGAGATGTAGTTATGAAGGCGATATGGTAGTTATGAAGGTGGAATGGTAGTTACGAAGGTTGGATGTAGTTAGGAAGTTGAGATGTAGTTATGAAGGTTGGATGTAGTTAGGAAGTTGAGATGTAGTTATGAAGGTGGAATGGTAGTTACGAAGGTTGGATGTAGTTAGGAAGTTGAGATGTAGTTATGAAGGGTGGATGTAGTTAGGAAGTTGAGATGTAGTTATGAAGGTTGGATGTAGTTAGGAAGTTGAGATGTAGTTATGAAGGTGGAATGGTAGTTACGAAGGTTGGATGTAGTTAGGAAGTTGAGATGTAGTTATGAAGGTTGGATGTAGTTAGGAAGTTGAGATGTAGTTATGAAGGTTGGATGTAGTTAGGAAGTTGAGATGTAGTTATGAAGGTTGGATGTAGTTAGGAAGTTGAGATGTAGTTATGAAGGTGGGATGTAGTTAGGAAGTTGAGATGTAGTTATGAAGGTTGGATGTAGTTAGGAAGTTGAGATGTAGTTATGAAGGTTGGATGTAGTTAGGAAGTTGAGATGTAGTTATGAAGGTTGGATGTAGTTAGGAAGTTAAGACGTAGTTATGAAGGTGGGATGTAGTTAGGAAGTTGAGATGTAGTTACTGTATGAAGGTGGATTGGTAGTTATGAAGGTGGGATGTAGTTAGGAAGTTGAGATGTAGTTACTGTACGAAGGTGGGATGTAGTTATGAAGGTGGGATGTAGTTAGGAAGTTGAGATGTAGTTACTGTATGAAGGTGGATTGGTAGTTATGAAGGTGGGATGTAGTTAGGAAGTTGAGATGTAGTTACTGTATGAAGGTGGATTGGTAGTTATGAAGGTGGGATGTAGTTAGGAAGTTGAGATGTAGTTACTGTACGAAGGTGGATTGGTAGTTATGAAGGTGGGATGTAGTTAGGAAGTTGAGATGTAGTTACTGTATGAAGGTGGATTGGTAGTTATGAAGGTGGGATGTAGTTAGGAAGTTGAGATGTAGTTACTGTATGAAGGTGGATTGGTAGTTATGAAGGTGGGATGTAGTTAGGAAGTTGAGATGTAGTTACTGTATGAAGGTGGATTGGTAGTTATGAAGGTGGGATGTAGTTAGGAAGTTGAGATGTAGTTACTGTATGAAGGTGGATTGGTAGTTATGAAGGTGGGATGTAGTTAGGAAGTTGAGATGTAGTTACTGTATGAAGGTGGATTGGTAGTTATGAAGGTGGGATGTAGTTAGGAAGTTGAGATGTAGTTACTGTATGAAGGTGGATTGGTAGTTATGAAGGTGGGATGTAGTTAGGAAGTTGAGATGTAGTTACTGTATGAAGGTGGATTGGTAGTTATGAAGGTGGGATGTAGTTAGGAAGTTGAGATGTAGTTAGGAAGGTGGATTGGTAGTTATGAAGGTGGGATGTAGTTAGGAAGTTGAGATGTAGTTAGGAAGGTGGATTGGTAGTTATGAAGTTTGCTGATTTTTTTCAGCATTACAACCACAGGAATTAAGAATGAAGAACCAAAGAAGTAAACTGTGTCATTCTCAATCTGCTGTCTTTGGACTCTTTGCTTATTACTCAGCTTCCTCCTACACCTCCATCTGTCAAACAGTCAACAACCTTTCCAAACAAACTGTTGCTGCTAAACATACTATATAATTATCTATAAAAATGTACATCAATTCATGTTATGATATCCTTTAACTAAAGATTTAAGTAAAGCCAAAAGTCATTATTCCAGTTACTTGTATTGAGTGATTTTTTTTTGT
The DNA here is from genome assembly GCF_019097595.1 of Hemibagrus wyckioides. Taxonomy (NCBI): domain Eukaryota; kingdom Metazoa; phylum Chordata; class Actinopteri; order Siluriformes; family Bagridae; genus Hemibagrus; species Hemibagrus wyckioides. Next base: position 7,417,031 of record NC_080716.1, read on the forward strand.
TGTTATCTGATTTACTTTCCTGCATATTCACACATGAGATTTACATAACAACGTTTCTGTGAATCTGGGAAGATGATGAAAGTTTTAACGAGACAACGACCCTAATCATACATTCATTCTATAGCAGCACTGGTTTTTTTTAAATAGAAGGTCTTCTGACTTTATTTATAGAAGATTTGAAAATTGTGAGTCCATCAGAAGGATGTGCATAAACTGAATGGAATTAAAAAATGATCACAAATAGATGATTTGTGAAGAGATATGGGCCAAAACTGAACCAGAGGTACCATCATCTACCATACGTTTTAAATATCTTTTTATTTATACTTATGAACATATACTTCTTTGAAAACATTTACATAAGCACAAAGTCAAATGACATAATGTGTGTAAATTTGAAGTGAACCTATGGATTGGAAGTACATTAAATGAAAACATTTCTAAATAGAAATGTTGAGACACCCTAACTAAAGGGTATCTCAAATGTCTCCATACATTGGGGGTATTAGAAATTAGGATATTTTGTAGATAAAGTTACATTTTGCTAAAAAAAATAAAAATTAAAAAAAAAAGTGCTCATTTCCCCTGTGTATGGAGGCTTTTGGGACACCGTCTATAATGATGAAGATAAATGTTTAAAGAAATCTAGTGAAACATGCTGCAAATGATTCTGCAAAGTGTTAAAATTTCATCAGTTTATCTTGTTTGTAACATGATTTGGCATCTATTAAACTTTCAGTAATCTCAGGCACGCAGTCACTCACGTCCCCTGAAGATCAAATTTTATTTTCGCTGGCTTGTTTCAAGGTATATTTCACTGATGGTGCCAATTTTCCCCCTGAATAACAGTGCAAAAGCGAGCAATCAGTCAAAGTCAGACCTGCTTTACCATGCCATCCAACACCAGGAGCATTAAATGCAACAGCTAGCAAATGCTAATTTGTTAAGGCTGTGTTTAATATTGCATGTTGGATGATTAGCTCAGAGGAAGATGATGAAAGTGGGCCTTCATGGTCATGTGATCACTGGTCCATTCCTTGAGTTCATGTAAAATGCATCGTCTGGAAGAATGAGGTCAACAGATAAATCGCTAATTTTTTCACGTGTCATTTTACCTGTGTAATAAAGGCAGGATCTTGTGACTGTCCTACTGAACTGAGAGTTTCACTCAAGTCAGCGTGTCTTTAGAGACACGATAACATTAAGGGTTTGTGCCTCAACATGTGCATTCTAGTCTTTGCTGAGCTCATTTCATTGCTTGAAGGTTCATTTGCTAAAGTGTTCAGTGAAGAAAGAGCCAGCTTCATTTAAAAATGTGGTCAGAATGTCCAATCAGAATATTCCAGCGGTGTTATTATCCATGCCCAGGCTAATTTTCTGTCTGACTATGCGATGTAACAGCCAGTCAGGAATCTACTGAGAGACACCGAGGCCGGAACGGAGTGTCCTCCTTCAATCATCGTGTGGCAGCCAACAATGTTCAAGAGAGAACTCATGAGCGTTAAATTAACACCTCCGGTGTACAGAGACCAGTTGAAAATGTGGTGCAAATGAGACTTTCCACCATTTACATTCCATCAGGTTTTTTTTGGATTACTGAATAAATTTGCACCAGTGAGGCTCATGGAAGACCTCACAGCATAAAAACCACTATATTTTCATCTAGTTCAATTTCTGTATGCGGAGGGCACACCAGCTGGAAAAATATAATATGATCTATAATATATAATATATATAATCTAATATATATGCAGGCTCTTTTTCTTCCACACTAATCATTTCCAGTTAGATTTTTTTTTACAGCACGCAAACTCTCCAACACTAACAAAAATGTAAATAAACCATTAGCTTTGTCATAAAATGTTAAAACGTGTGAATAATAATGAAGTGTGGAATACTGGAAATGTTAGACAATGTTAGCATTTTAAGATTTTTTTTTTGGAATAGAAAATGATCAGTTTCTCAGTAGGCCACTTTGACAGAGTTTATATTTATGCCGTTTGATAGATGCCTTTATTCAGGGAGAATTACATTTAGCTCATTTTAAGCCACTGCTCCAGTGCCCAGCAGTGGCAAACTGGTGGGCTTTACTAATATTTAATATTAAGTATTAGCGTATAGAGAGACCCTGCTATCCTACAAATATCTAGGTTCACGCTGTACACTTTAAGAATGTAGAGTCATGTAGAGAGTTGAATTAAGTGCACGTGTTTTTCCAAAATTGTGGCTTTACATCTGATTCCCGTGTGCCATATCTACGCTGCTGACCAGCCGAGAAGTCCGATGTCTGATCAGTTTCTTGCAGAAACAATTTTTCATCCTGACATTCCTGATAGTAAAGTAAACACTGTCAACATACACAAAATGTGGAATGTTATTTTCCGGCAACATTGAATTCTGAAATAATTAATTGTATAAATCATCCACATTCCTCTCTAGAGGCGACTTGTTTAATGCAATTGAAAGAGCTGGAGGAAAGAGGAAAGGGTGTCAATCAGAAACAATATTATATACCACATTTCATGCTGCATGCTGTTTCAGATGATAAATGGGGAAAAATGTTTCAGGTGGAAAAACTCTCCCAGCACTAAGTGAGCTGGAACAGCAGCAGACGAGTGCTTGGTCAGTTTAATTCATGAGCGTATTTGCTTTAGAGGAGTGCACAAATAAACCCAAAATATTTAAATATTAAGATTTTAATTAGTGAGCTCAGAATTACAGTAGCCTTGGAGGGAAAAGTTAAATGTGCACAGTTAAATGAGCACATTTTCAGTTTTGTGTGACATAAAACAGCTGGGAAAAAAAACAGTTTCAGCATCAAGGTTACCATTTTGCCATCTTGAGTTTTATGCTGCTTTCAAGGCGAGAAAAAAAAAATTCCAATTTGAAATCTCAGCTGCAAACCTGAACTTTTCAACTACCGGGTACTTCCTAGTTTATGGAGTGATGTCAAATCCACAAGGCTGTGATAATCTATGACACTAACCATGCTAATTGCTGCTTTGAGAAGGTAATCAACATTTTGTAGAGTTATCACAAAAGTCAGTCTGCTAGCTTGTTGCTAAGCTACTGCTATAGTCATGTTGGATGATCGTGTGAAGGTCGCTATAGTGGAACAGGAGCAGTAGCCACTCAAGATTTTAACAATAAGGAGGTTACAGGAGCTTTCTACAGTACATGCTCCAACAGAGCAAACTAAAGGCACACTATCATGGAGGAGTCCAAACTTCATGTCAAATGCCCCAAGGTGGCCAATGAAATGACTGCAACCTGCAAATTACCACTTAGAACGCAGCAGAAATGCAGTCTATTCAACACTTATCATATATCATATGTGCCACTTCTATTCTAACACTCAAAGAGCCTGAGAAGAGGTTTTTGTTCACATAGACCGTATGAATTACACTTTTAACAGTTCACACAATTATCACACATTTATTCTTTGGAAATCACCCTCATCACGCCTACTAACTGCACACACAATCCAAGTGCACACAGTAATGAGTTCTTCACAATTCAGCTCTTTGGGTCTGAATGCAGCCTACAGCGTATAATGAGCAATGTAAGGAGATCTAGTATGATCTTTCTGACATCTACTACAGTGCTTTTCTTTAGGCTATACATCAAAAGCATCTTCATATTCTACAAGTACACAATCCTCAGGGAGCTGGAGTGATAGCTGTACATCATGCGCTGAAAAGCCCATCTCTGACGCAGAAGGACTGAGAGACTCGAAGCTGTGGAGAAGCAGGTTTTTTTCAGGATGATTCAGAAAGCTGTAGAAGAGCGATAGTAATTTTCTAATGTTTTAGACACAGCTACAGCGAGGCAAGCATGTCAGTGGCTTGCTCATACCAGCAGGAGGCAAACACAGCAAGAGGATGAAAGCAGGCCATCCATTTACAACGCCATAACAAGGCTTTTCAGCGCTGCTTTGTGGAGGCAGCAGACAACTTTCTTTTAGTATAAACTGTTCTAAATGACAGTGCTATTAATAGCAGTTAATAAAATCACGTAGCAGAGGCATGGCTGTCAGATGTCTTCTGCTTCTCGACAATTTCTGACCTTTAACAGAAGAATTTTGGTACACATTTACCCTGTTTAAACAGCTTGTAGGTGTTCAGAGGTTATGCTACGTGTGTGAAGATGGAAGACAAGCTATAGTGGAGCGGTGCTGGATAAGCCTAGACTGCTGAAGCTCCGCTATATTAAAGCTATTCTTAACAGTATTGTCTAGGTTCTCAAAAGTGCTCAAAGGATTTAGCCTTCAGGAAGTCTACTGTGCTGCTGCAAAAAAACAAAACGAGGTATAAGATTACAGAGTTGAATATTTTTGGTATATTTGTGATCATCAGTGCAGATTGTAAAAAGAGGCTGGGCTACACGGAATCATTTCCTTTAAACAATGAGCATACACCATGCTCCATTCTCGTAATCACATACTATTCCATTTCATTTATAGATCTGATGTATCGATGTTTAACGTTAGAAATAACCGGCTAGATAACTTCTAGCAAATATCTGTCTTTTATGTTTTACTGTATCTCACATATGCAGCATTAAATTACAACATTAAAAAAATATGCAATTAATTACAAAGAAGTCGAAAAATAAAAGGATAGGCTTTTTTCTCTGAAAAACGTGATATCACCTGTCTGTTCTTTACCGCAACATTACACACCTTAACCAAATTAAAACCCTGTGCTTGAGACCTGTGATCTACTATGCTTCCAGCTTTGTGGCAAATACATCACATTTTTTGTGTACTAAAAATACACAGTAATCTTCAGATTATTCTAAAACCATTTTTGAGAGCAGGTCTAAATATATGGCATCAATGGAAGATCATGCAGGCAGTGGAGCTCACAGGAGAAGAACTGATCTCATGAGAGACTGAGAATTCTATGTGGTTTCCATTTCTAAAATAATACATAAAATTCAATTAAACACAAGCAGATGAGCCACATCTCTTTCAACTACTGTGCATCGCAGCGCTGGTTAAAATCTGTTCGGTTAAAGTGGAAATAGACCAGAGCTTTCGGTGGAAATCAAGATTTAATAGCCTTTAGTAGTAAACTCATCTGTCCTGAATACTCTAAGGCACCACAGTTACAGAGCGCTATACAACCGACACTCCTTCCACAACTGTTAAGAAGTGTTAAAAGTCACAAACCCAACAATTATAAGTTTTACTTATAATGTTAAACAAAAATAGACTTAGATTACGTGCACTAGCTGTTACTATAGAAACAGTAATGCAGGCGAATGAGAGAATTAATATAAACTGATGAAGGGCATTCAGTGAGGGTCAGATCACAATGGCGTTTAAAAATACAATGCAAGTGTCAATCATACCAGACTCACGTCTCAACTGGCTTATCCGCCGCTTTATTAGAGGGAAAAAAAGGAAAAGGCCTGCACTTTTAGAGTACTTTTGAATGATAACTTGTTCCATTGTACTCTATAGTCAAAATGCAGGGCTCTAGTGCTGAAGGAGGTTTGATTTCTAAGAGTTAACATGCCACAAAGAAACTTCAAGTCATGTTTGTAATGCGCGCGTTTTGATGCCGATAATATTGTATAACATGCATATTCCGCTGTTACTTTTTTGCAAGTTTTGTGAATAAATGATGTAGTCAAAGTGCTGGGAGATGTAATTAAAGCAAGCTTTTCTTGTTTTTCTGTAGTGCCATTGCTCAGCAGTGGTGTAGAACAGATGGTGCAGTGAAAGCTTGTTTGCCTTTTTGAACCAGAACCGTCGAGGACTCTAATAAGCTGGGATCAAGTTGGAAGAGGGTGATGTAGTGAAAGGGTGACCCCAGGAGACTTAGTTTCTAAGCACAGCCAGTAAAAAAAAACAACAGAATATCCTCTTTTTTTCTGCTACACCATGTTGCTTCAGCCCACAGATCATAGTTATTGACTCTTCATACAATTTGGCTGAAAGAGTAGAGAAACAGTAATTTGGTGCAGGTGGGAACAGTTCTTTTGGGAGGATTTATGTAGCTGAAAATAAGCACGGCACGGCCGCATTGTTTCCTGTCGATACAGCTGCCAGGGGGGTGGTATTCTGAAACAGAGGCATAGTGAGATGTTCTCTATGACTAACGTACCACATTATGATTACTTTCTATAAACAGTGGTGAATAAGTGTTATGATTATTGCGTAGAATCCCCCTAAAGCAATCGTGAGTACAGGACTGGCTCTTTATCTTCAGCGGGAGAACAATTGCAACCAGCTCCTAGAATAGCCGCATAAGCAACGACGTTTCAAAACGAAAAACTTCACCGAGCAAGAACACCCCCATGCTATCCCATTTTAAGACAATCATGGCTTAAGAAGAAAATTGAAGGTAATCTTCCAAAATTGCTCAAGCAGAAGAAGGTAGGCTCGCGGTGGCTACCTGTCAGCCAGCCGGTGATGAGAAAAGCTGACATCAGAGTGACTCAGGCAGAAAAAAAAGTATTCACTTTTTCCTCCATCCCCTGATCACTTCAAAAAAGGAAGACTAAAAAATGTCAAAAATAAAAAAAAGGAACACGCTTCCTTAAATCAATGCAGCATTTGGGGACTGGGAATCAATCTAAAGCAACAGAGATCAACACAGCATGACCGCTTATAAAGGACTGCAAGTCTCGTTACCCTGCACGACTTCCGCTCATGTTCAATAACTCACGGCATATGAGAGCTCGCTATACTAAATGACATTACTCCTGTGGCCTTCTTCCTGACATACCTTTTATAGCACGAAATAAATCCAAAACAAAGCTAAACACAGCAGCTTCCTGTAGACTCTACAAATACAAAAAAACTTTGACTCTACATATTTGACATTAGATGGTAGCCAGGAAGGAATGTGTAGAGTCTGCATGTACACTTCCTGTTTATATTTATGGCCTGAGCCTTTTAGGGTTTCCAAGAAATTGCTTGCTGAACATTAGAAACTTTGTTAGATCTCCAAGGCTGCATCTCAATCAGTTCCCAAGCTGCCTAGCTCTTGAGTCAGTATATGGCGTACACTGATGACTCAATTTCCAGTGACATTCTAATTTCTTCATCAGTCACTGCAAAAAGCCAAACACATAAAATATTTAAGTTAGAAAGCCATAGAAATGTGTTCGCTTAATCACACGTGGTTCTGTCCTGATTCTTCAAGCAGGAGTGCAGACTCTAGTGGATTTTTGTTTAATTCATTAAACACTTTAAAGTCATTAGACTCAATCAAACTGTATACAGAACATGAAATAAAGTAAGTATTTTAACTGAGAGATACAACAACAATACGAGGCTACTTACATTTGTAGAGCTGAGAGGCTTCAGAAAACATTACGTCATTTGCAGTGAGGGAACACGGTGAGCGATGCTCTCTGGTTGTTGTGGTGCATTGTGGAATTTTTTAGAAAGCGAATGTTCCGGTGCACTGAGAGGATTTTGTGACTGAGAGACAGACAGCTATTAAAATGGTGACTCCCTGCCCAGTGTCCTGACTACTGAATGCACCGTGTCTCTGTACAGCACTTGGTCTCATCTCAAGGCCACTGGGTATTTTTGTTGTTTGTCTTGGGTTTTTTTTGTTGTTTTTTTTCCTCTGTCTTTTCTTATTTGTTCCAGTTCTTGAACAATGCCAGTGCTTCTGTTTAGTACACACATCCTCCCATTACACCAGGACAAAGCTATAGCCAACAACAGCAAGTTACAAACCTCTTCCACTGGCCTTCATTGTAATTTAGATGTTAATTATTACAACCTCACATGACCCCAGCTAAACAGCAGCAGAGAAGACATGAAGCAGGGTTTTCCGTGTAGATACTTGAATGTTTACAATATAAAGCTATAAGTGCATTGTTAAAAACCACAACGATGCCGGTAAATCTTGCCTCTGGAAAGGTATTTTTTCAACAGACTCAATTACGCACAGTCATCACTCAGCATGTATGACCGTATTTCAAAGACAAGGCAAATAATTGCAAGACATTCGTCACACTAACAGTGGCACCAAACAACTATATTACTGATGCAAATCATTTTCCAAACCCTGAGTCACAGAGACAAAAAATATATTAAATGATACCACCCTTTGAAAGGGAACCATTACTATGACAAATACCTGGAGGTAACATAAATACGTGTGCCAAATATCTTAAAATTACTGACAGATACGTTTAGGTTGCAAGATTTAATAGTACCTGATGATTCGATTCAACCATAAACTAAACCAGTCAGTGATAAATTATGCAAGCAGTTATTATTTATTTATTTATTCATTCTGCAAATGTACTCTTCTGCCTGGAAAATACAGTCGTTCTCTTAATGCTAATACCGAGCAGTCAACTTAGCACTCATTATAACCCGAATGTCCAGTCTATGAATGAAAACCCTATCCAACAACAGGCAGTGATGGAGCACAAACAGCCAACACTGGAGAAACTTTAATTAGTTGAAAATGAGCCAGTATTTTATGCATAGCTCCTGAGACACAGCCAGACCCCTCAGGAACATGGAAAAAAAATACTTGTAATGGTTTCTTGTAATTGCATATCATTGCCGTCAATTCCACACTCCCTGCACAAATCTCTTGATTTATCATTTTGAACCTGATGTTATAGCTATAGGGAAGCTCTGATTTTTTGTGCAAGACTCCTCTTTTCTGTTGGTGAACAACATTAAACCTGCATTGCATGAAGCCTAGAGAACACGGTGAGGTGACGCTTCAGTGAGAATGATTTGCAGTAAAATTTCCACATTTCTGTGCCAGTAGATCAACACGCTGGCATTTGAACCAGCTTTGTACACTGTAAGCAGAGTAAGATATCAAATGGTCTAAAGGTAGCACACCTCCACTTCTCCATAGAGATAACAGAATGATCATATGTCCTCTGTATTAATTAAGTTTTGTTGCTAAAACATCAAATGCTTCGAATGACGTTTGACATTTTGTATTAACAAACAGAAGAAAATGATCAGGATTATTATCACCACACACATTACAGTACAGTAGAATTCTTTTCTTCACCTATCCCAGCTTAGGAAGATGGGGTCAGAGCTCAGGGGCAGCTATAATACAGCACCCCTGGAGCAGAGAGGTTTAAGGGCCATGCTCAATTGCCCAACAGTGGCAGCTTGAACCCCAACCTTCAGTTCAACAACCCAGACCCTTAACCCGTTGAGCCACCACTGCCCAATACTAAATGCTGCAACTAGCAAATGAAGTGTTTTCTACATTGTGACCTGGACATTTCAGGATGTAACATTACTTCATCATTAAATCACTAATTGCCATTTTTTGGGGGACACATGACCCAGAATAGGACATTTTCTGCAACCCCCAAACTTAACCACCCTCAACATTTATTATAATATAGCTCAGATTTGTAATTTAGTAATTTGTAATTTCTACTGTAATACCTCAGCGTTTAATTTAGAACTACAGACCCAGTGTTTACTAGTGTGGAGAAGAAGTATCGCTCTGAAGTTGTTGCGTTTGGAATGACACAGAAATATATGTACCTTTCTGTTAGTATAGAGCGTTTGACTTATTTGCACTTCCTTGGTCTCTGCACGTCCGCTTTGTAAACACTGGGTCTGTAGTTCCTTTTCATTTTTCTAAGAAAATGACCGATGGTTTCGCTAGATAAGACCCTTCTTCCTCGGCCGGGATCATATAGAGCTCTTTGAACCTGCATTTAAGCTGCATTTTGGAAGTTCAAACTCGGGGGCACCACTATATCCTGAAATGATTTCCTCAAAAACCATAATTTCTTTACAACTGAAGAAAGAAAGACATGAATATCTTGGATGACAAGGGGGTGAGTAAATTATCTGTAAATTTTTGCTCTGGAAGTAAACTTCTCCTTTAAGTTACTCCATGCCAATACATAGCAGTCTAGCGGGATGTGTTGTTTCGTTATAAGAAAATATCTCAGCCTCATTGTGTGTGGTGTGTGATTTGTGTGACCCGAAGCAGCAGTATAGAGAGTGGCATTGCTCACACACTCACAGCTTACCTTACATATATCCCGTGGATTTAAAAGTGACATTCATCAGAACCAAAACATCACAGTCCGTGGGTCACCAAGCTGAAACCTACAGTTTAGCGATTTCAGGTAGAGCTGCGTTAAAAACACTGGCGAGCTCTGCCTCTCTTTCAAACTTTCTACCACCAAGGTGAAACTCTGACATTACACTCAAAAATATTTCCTAATCTACAAAATCCAGAAAGCTGCTAAGCAAAACAGACATTTTGGTAGGTCTGAATGCAACAGGAGAGGTTCATCTTAGTACTCAATACTGGTCTAGAACAGTACATAAGTATTTGAGACACAACACTAGTTTGTTTAATGGAAGTAGACTGACTTAATGGAAATTTGCTGAACTGTGCTAATGCTGCATTGAAAGACTAAAATAATAATACTCACTGAAACATTTTTGATTAATATTACACAAACTCCATCTTCGATATTTCTAATATTAATTTGAAAAATAAAATAAGCAAAAGAGGAAACATTCTCTGGTGATCACATTTGTAATTCAAGCAACCTTATGTGGGGTCACGACCCCTAGTTTGTCCTTAATCCTCTGCATTACTTACATTAAACCTAGAAAAACAATATATTGAATATTGATACTTATACACTGAACACATTTCAGCATAATTTCAGTATAACTTTCAGAGAAGTGCTATTATGTCATCATGAAAGTTATACTGAAATTATACTGAAATGTGTTCAGTGTATAAGTATCAATATTCAATATATCGTTTTTACTACTAAGCTTTAAAAAAATGACTTGTAATTGAAATAGCACAGCCTGTTTGCGATCCATTCAGAATCTTAGCAGCATATAACCCAACAAAAGCTTTGCATTCGATTAGGGCAGAGTTAAACATTATCTTTTACTGGTGTGACTCTCGAAGGAGACGTGTATGAAACACAGGTTTTTATTTTTAATTTCCCATTGTGCCGTTAGCTAGCCGTGCTGTCAACGATTGGTAGCTCATATATCTGCAGCTTTATACTTCCCAATAAACACAATCATTTCTTTAACCCAGACTGAATTAACCAGGAAGTGCTCCCTGAATGCAGCAGAGAGACTTGTGTATGAGTGTATTGCTTTGTGATTGTGTAGTTTATCCAACTGACTAGCCTCCGGGAAGCCAAAGTGCTCCCTAACAGCAGAGTGTAAGGATTTGGAGGAATCTTCCAGCAGCTGATTTCTACTCAACAAAACCATTGCTAAGTTTAAATGTTTATTACACCTAATGTAATGGTGTTTAATGTACAGCAGTGTACTCAAACCTATTTGTCAAAATGTAGAGATATCAAATGGAGAGTCCGAACATCACGTTGCATCAATAGCCACGTATAAGAGTGACAGTAAACTATATCACAGAGGGGACAGTTGGTATGAAGCTTTGGCTACTGTTATTATTTACTGTTATAAACATAGTTCTCTGATATTTCAGGTTAGGTTTATTACAAACTGGATTCCTTCTTTTTTCCATTCGATATCCAGTCCAGCATTTTTGCTCTGTACTGGCCCGACACTGATACCGGATACCAGACTGGTGCCACCTCTCATTAAATCATATTTAGTTAATGAGGTTAAATCCTTTTCAGAAAGAGCACAGACATACCACTTCAGGTAATTTTAGCTAAGCGAAGATCTGACTCTGAGTCTAGACAGACAACCCAGATTCCTCCAAAAGAGAATAGGGACAATTGTGCTCTGTATGATATTTGCTGAAACCTTCTGCTTACTTCCTGTCTTTTTCTTTCAGTTGCTCATCTCATTAACACCTTTGCCATTACATGCTTGCTGTGCTCTCTCTCTCTCTCTCTCTCTATACATATATATATATATATATATATATATATATATATATATATATATATATATACACACTGTATACATTTGCCTTCAGTGACTCTGTGTTCTGACACTAGCTTTGACTTCTTGAGTACAATCCTCTCAAATATCTAAATAAAGACTCAGCACTTGCATCTTACTGCCTGTATACAAATCACACTGAATGTTAATGCAGTCATTACAGATATAATCTACTAACATTAATATAAATGAATCCATCACAATGTAAAGGAATCAACAATAATCCTACTTCATCTTACACACTTAACTTAATAGCAATATTAATTAAAAGCACTGACTTGGGAAAAAAAATCAAAAGTGGCCTTCACTTACAAAACACCAATCCAGTGCTGGTAAATGGTTTGTGTTTGTACAGACATATCTCCAGCCTTCACTACACATCACTACACACACTGTGCAGCAGTCGTCTTTCTTCGTGTTTTGAAGTATGAGGTGGTATGAACTGGTTAATCTGCTGTTCTCCAATGACTGGTTGGTGGGAGGATTGGGATGATATAAAGCTTCATCTGCAATACTAACTGCACTACAGTGACAGCACCAATCATTACAGTAAACAGCATCTGAGGATAAGGCAAATGTTAGAAGTGCTAATCAGTGAGGTTTTTTCAAAAGATGGACAAGTGCATGCATAAAGTCCAGTCAAATCCTCCACAAGCTTCAAACAGTCTGGTGAGATCATCTGCAAGATACTCTCCAGGAATGATCAAACTGCTCAATGCTTTTGACAAAGCTGTGCAACCCCAAAGTGATGGGTAATGATTTAACATGACACTGATAGCAAGAAAATCTAGCAGACGAAGGGGAAAAATAAGCAGAAATCTATCACAAAAAAGCCAAGAAAGAGAATGAGAATGTAAGAGAATGAATTGGCAATTTTTTCCCCACAGTCTAAAAGTACAAGTTGAATGCTACTTAATAAAAAGCAGCATCTAAACTTTATACCAACCAAACAGGCCAGATTTTCTTCACGACTTCTTAGTTTCATCTGACCGAAGCCATGGTCCACAAAAGGGCTTTTCACACTTGAATCCTTAACCCTGGGTCATCCAAAACAGAATTTCCAAAACATCAGCTATATCACGGAACAACATAAAGACTATAATCAAAAAACACAGAACATGGAGCACCACACTGACAGCACTGAGAACAGGATGTCCCTCTAAAATTTATAAAACGACAAAACAAAACAACATTAAAGGAGCTGCAGGAAATTCTGACATGTACTGAATACTCTCCGCATGTGACAACAATCTCTCATATTCTTCACATCTGCGCTGTAAGGTCGGGAAACTACACAGAAGCCATTTCTCACAAAAAACATCCAAACTAAATCACCCCAAACCTAAAGCTATGTTTTCTCATAACCAACAGAAGACTAAACCCTCAGTGTAGCATGGTGGTGGTAGCATCACCCCTTAGAGCTGCTTTACTTCAGCCAGATCTGGTGCTTTTATCATGAGAATCCCGAATAGCTGCAAATAGCAGCCAATTGTAGTGCTAAATATTTGGTGTCTGCTAGTAAACTGAAAAAGAAAAGGAATTTCACCTTTCACCATGACAACGACCCAAAGTGTACATCCAAATCAAAAAATGAACGATCTAGCCAGACCTAAATCCAACTTATATGTGTGGGGTGACCTGAAGCAGGCTGTGCACAGGAGATACCCACACAATCTGATGGAGCTAGAATGTTTTGGCAAGAAGGAGTAAGAAAATATTGCCAAGTCAAGATGTGCAACACTGATAGACTCCTAGCTAAAAAGACAGAGTGGTGGAATAAAATCAAAAGATGCTTCAACAAAGTAAGAGTTTAAGGGTGTGAACAGTTATGCAAGCAGTTTATTAAATTAAACTAAAATGTTTGAGTGATTTGTACTTTGTTTTTATACGTTGTAAATTCTGACATGATTTATCCTGGTTTTATTTTTTAACATCACAAACAAAATCCCATTCCAACAGGGCTGTGTATACTTTTTATGTCCATTGTAGGCTTAAAAAAGGAAGCGGAAAAATCTCAAGGGCTCATAGAAACAGACATAACTGCCATTTTGTGTTGAGTCTGGACTCACTTTTTCAAGCAACTGTACAAGGCTTTTACTACGGTACTGTATTACTGAATCTGAATATTGTTAGTCCAGTTTGGGTTTATTTCTAAAGCATTTGTAATAATATCACAGAACAGCTTTACAGCCTGTATGTAGTGTATATGTGCTTGAATTAACGTTCAGTCAAACACAACACTTTAATGGAGTTCTGCGATCCTATTTCACCTTTCACCCAGGAGAATTTAATATTGTGCCATATGGAAAATGTCCCTACAATGTCAGAAGCTCTAATGCCAGTGTATACACACACACACACACACACAAACACACCTAGCTTACAAGCAATTTAAAATTTTTATTCCATTTAACCAGGTATTCCATTTAAGCAGCTATTGCCCTAACCTATCTTTACCAACACACTGCACAACACACTCCTGTCTTCTCCTCTTGAAATAACCTCTTAATGCACGCTAAAGAGTTAAAAAAGCTGCACTTGGCTCTAAGTGCAAATAAAATGGGTTCAATTAACCTAAGATTTTTCTATGTCGTCTTCTTCTAAACACACTATATTCCTCTTGAGCTGATAAAATTACTGTTTAAACAGACAGTGCCGGGGCGCTCTGCCCTTCATTTGAAAGACCATGTTATAAGACTCAGATGTCAAGAGACAAAGAAAATGATACTATGCTCAATGTGCACTTTATTAGGAACAGCGTTACACCTGCTCATTCATGCAGTTATCCAATTAGCCCATGCAGGTACAGGTCAAGAGCTTCAGATAAAAGTGTTATTTCTGTGACTAACCATGGCATGGTTATTAATACCAGACTGGTTAGTTTGAGGATTTCAGAAACCACTGATCTCCAGGGATTGGAAAAATTGTACAATTTGTTTTTCCACAATCTGTAACTAAATCTCTTGATGTTCTGCTGCCAGATGATTGGTTTATTAATAACTGCATAGATAAGCAGGTGTTCAGGTGTTCCTATTAAAGTGCATGATGAGTGTATATTATTCTACTTTGCCCTTAATTTAATGAGTGCAAATTTATTACATTACACCTCAGCTGGGGAGAAATAAATGTGTGTCAGACTTCACTATTTTTACCCACAGAACTGCTAAAAGATTAAACATGAATAAAAAGAGCAAGAATGATCAAAATATTGTAGATAATATTGTTCTCACTGTAGACACCAGTGTGAGCCATTTGTTGAGGATTATGGAAATCATGAAATGACAGGAAAAAGTGTTGTTAAAAGTGTCAGCATGCATTTTTGGATTCGGTCTGAAAGCGCTAAGCTTTTTAATACGCTGAGATGTTGCTAAAAAGGTGAACACGCTGCTTCGGAGGCTAAGGCAGAGTGAGATCTACACCCAGCAGCCAAGCAAGGCCAACTCGTAAATCATCAAAGGTCAGCATTTCTTACTCTTATGACTTCCATTATGTCCGTAAAGTCATAAAAAATAGTGGAAATCCTGCCATATTGTTCAATATAGTATAGATTAATGGAATGAAAAAGTTGCAAATGAGAATTCAGATTAAATTTAGATTAAATTTGTCGAACTGTAACACCTTAATATTAAGCAAATTGAAAATGTACCCAGTTCGACATGGCTGATTTTACATAAGGGGAAAGGACTTCAAGCGTGACGTGAAGCCAGAATGAAATACTTCTTTGGTTCTATAATTTGTGTGCTTAAAGAAAACAGCATGCCCACTGGCCATGACCAATTACCTGCAAGGACTGGAGTCGTGTGCAGGGCTGAAACTACTCTATTGTTATGGCCAATATCCAAACTGTCCATAGTCATAATGGACGAGCACATGATATCAACCAAGTGTGACACTACTGCTGTCAAGTTAACAGTGATCAAACAACCGTGACTGTAAAATGCGACATACCTAATGTCAAGTTCACATGTCTTTAACCTGGATTATCAAAATACTTTACAATATCTACATACACTATATGGAGAATAGTCTCTGACCACTGCACATCCGACACACCATCTGAACATCCCATTCCAGATGCTATTCTAACCTCCACTATTCTGGAAAGACGTTCCACTAGATTTTGGAGCGAGGCTGTGGGGATTCATGCTCATTTAGCTACAGGAGTATTAAGTGAGGTCAGGAATGGATGTTGGTCGAGGACGCCTGGGGTGCAATCTGCATTCTAGTTCCTCTCTTTTTAGCCTAAAAAAGCTGTAGACAGTGCTTACATCTTCCTGACACCTCAAATTTTGACCAAATGTATGTTCGCATAAAGGAGAGAAAAGCATCCTTTATAGCAGACATGACACTGGATTCCCAACCAGTAAAATCCAAAGAAAACATCACCTCAGCATGAAACTCTGAGCTTCTTCTCTGTTTACGGAGTGGCGCCAAAACCACATGGCCAGCATCAGCACTAATTAATACTTATCTTTACATGAGTTAAGCTGTATATACAAGTATTTGCTTTAGATCAGTCACCATACAGACACATCCATACATTTTCTGTAGCACTTGTACTACACGGTGTCACAAGGAACCTGGAGTCTATCCCAGGGAACCTGGCTCACAAGGTGGGGGACACCCTGAATGAGGTGCCAACTCATCACAGGGTACACTCACACACACTCACATACTACATTAGGCTACAACACATGTCTTTGGACTAGGAGAGCAGAGTATGCAATGGAAACCCCTAAAGCACATGAAGAACATGCACACACTGGGAGAAGGCAGAAATTGAGCCCCTCAGCCCAGAGGTGAACATACTAAACATACTAACCTCTAAGCCACCGTGCCCCCCTACATACAGCAATATTTATCTAAAACACGCTCTATACAGTTGGCTGTTTGAGGAGGAGAATATACATCACTCATCACAGATAGCTGCCTAATAACTTGTTGATAACTGAAATCAAGTAGAATGCAAGCATTATATTTCACATGAACTTTTTCTATTCGTCTCTCAGTTCATCTCTGATGTGATATTTTCACCTTTTTTTGCTACGAGCTCATTCCTCAGCAAAGTGCTGCCTGTTGGAGGATGTTTTTATCAAGTTAAGATGTCTGTGTTTTTGCTTAGCATTGGCTTAAAATGTTGCACAGCAATTATCGATTAAAATAATAATAATAATAATAATAATAATAATAATAATAATAATAATAATAATAATAATAATACATTTCAATATTTAAATATGCTACATATAAAACATGGATAATCTCAATAACATTCTGCATTAAAACATTAATTTTAATCTGCTGCAAATATGTGGCTTGCCATTTTATTTTATATTTTATTTCTATTTAAGAGCTGGACAGAGCTATTAACACTAGCTAGTAATGTTCAGTTTTAAAGAAGCCAAAATTAGTAGTGTGTAAATTAATGGTGCCTATTAGAGGGGTTTGTTATATTAGCACACAATAAGTGAAGTACGTAATATCCAGCCACCACCAGCAAAGAGGACAGCTACCTGTCAAGGCTGCTAGTAAAACAGTAGCTAAGAGTTCTTTATATCTTCAAAACCCAGCACAGTCTCCTGACCCCCACCTATGAACATCTGAGACCTGGCTTCTGTTGTCGTTTCAGGCTGCTCATCAAGCTGTTTGGGTAGGTGGATTTAAACATCCATGGGAAAGGCAACTAATGGCTATGCAGGCCTCTTTTGTGCTCAGCTGCTTTGCAATTTCATCCATTAAAATGGTGAGGAATGGTATAATAAACACTTGATTTCCAGCTTCTTGTTACACAAGTAGCAGCATGAAGCCTGCTGAATAAACCAGAGTTACTCCGTACAGACGTCGGTGAAGAGTGTTATATAAAAGGTGCTTTTAAGCTAAACCACCTGGCGACAGATCTTCAGCTCATAAAGCAAATTTAATTCTCAGGCAGCTTTTAAGCAATGCATCTGCAGATACAGCAGCGGAGATAAGTGCATGCATCACCTCTCTCAATTGTAATTCGGGTTTCAAAGACGTTGTGAATATTTTATTTATCCTTTCAAATCCAGTGTTTCAGGTCTGACAATTAATTTGAGCTTTAATGAGTTATTAAGCATGCTATTTTAAAACCCTATACACTGACAACTGGCAAGTTTGAAAAGTGTGTATCAAAGCTGTCAGAGTTGTCTTGAAAGCTGACCTTCATAATTCATTTAAGCCCATAAAATGTACATCATCTATACAGCACACAGGCACATCCACTGCCTGTCAAACTCTCTCGGCCCATCTATCACTCTATCATCATCTGGAGGCAATCCCACAGCCAGAGAGAGCAAAGAGAGCAGAATTGACCATGCTCTGTGATCCCGAGCTTCATCTAGTGGTGGTGTTGGTGGTTGTGAGGGAGAACGACATGAGCAGCAGTTCAAAAAGATGTGACTGGCTGGCTTCGAGAGTCTCAGAAGAATCGTGGAGCAGCCGCGACCAGCTGGTAGCTGAAAACCAAGAGGTCCATTCAAGTCAATGAATAAATAAATAATATTTAATATAAAAAAAACAAAAACATTTTTATTAAATATGAGTGTTTTATAGCCACTGTTCCAGCAACAAGATCCCATTCTCTCTACGCCATGGCCCGGGTTCAGTTCCTGGGCAGGGAACTAACCCAGCCAGGGAGGGGTTAAACCTCAGTGCAAGTCCCAAGCCCGGATAAAATGGGAGGGTTGTATCAGGAAGGGTAAAACTTGTGCCAAATCAAATATGCTGATCGCATGATCCACTGAATAGGAAGCAGCTGAAGGGCAACAACAACATGTGAGACTCATGTTTGAATTTAAGCTCAAGAACAGCAAAAACATCTTTTTCACCCACCTTTCCCAAGAGTGCCCATAAATCTGAACCTTACTGTGTCATATACAATTTGAAAAATACTTTTTTTTTAGCTTTTTATAGCTCAGTCAAGTAAAGTCTGATGTTCAATATAAATTCCCAACTGCTGTGTTCATTTATCTTTTTTTTTGAACAGACGGTAAAATAAAGAAACACACAAAGAAACAACTATAAAAAAGAACACAAAGAAAGAAACAATTAAGAGTGAGTGTTGAGAAGTCAGAGTGCATATCAGAGTAAGGTGATCTTTGGAGCACATCTCACATCCATCAGCGCACAAGGTTTCAGGAATCTCACCCTTTTCCCACGAACATCTTTCAGAAGAAATCTGCAGGATATGAAGGAAGCTTATTTTTCTCCTAACAGCAATTTCTCAGCTTCAGTTATGTTGACAGGTCATCTGTCTTCGCCTCAGGGGCTGCACAATGACATCTGTCAACCAATATGGTGGCCAGAAATAGTGTTTGTTGTTAAATCTAATGACCAGCATGGCAGAGGCATCCATTATGGAGTGGAATGACAATGTGATAATGATGCTGCTGAGTTGTTGTGTTTCCGAAAAGTTTTCATTCCATTACACTGGGCTTAGTGAGGAGAGAGTAGAACTGTTGAGTTTAACTGGTTCATTATTAACGACAATCAAATCGTGACTGTTTACAAAGTGCAGGAACTTTTTTAATTTGTGGTCAAATTATTTCAGATGGCTTGCTGCTTAAATGTCTAAAAAGTTTTCCCACAAGAGATCTGGATGCATGTGAGGTCTACAGCTTGACCACTTTGAGAACAAAAAAAACAATCATAACATATATATTAGAAAAATGGTGCTGCGAGAGGTTTTAATCTGTTTCAGCGTGATCACTGCTCTACACAAGTCGAGGCAAAAAATGAAGGTGGAACTAAATGAAGAAATAAAGCCAGCTCGCACTACAGCTTCACGACAGAGCCGCCTTATATTAGCGTCTTTCTTCAAGCCGATATTGTGGATTGTTTATAATCTTAAAGCTCCAATTGAAAATGAGGATGAGGTTCCCTTCTGAGTCAAGGTTCCTCTCAAGGTTTCTTCCGCATATCATCTCAGGGAGTTTTTCCTTGACACTGTCACCCCAGGCTTGCTCATTAGGGAAAAAATAATAGCCTAACATAAAAATATTTTTTTTCCCCCCTATGTTTCTATACTTCTGTAAAGCTGCTTTGAGACAATGTCCATTGTTAAAAGTGCTATACAAATAAATCGAATTGAAATTGAACTGAAACCTTTTTATTGTTATAAAATATTTATTTGTAATAAATAAATAATACAATTTGGGGCTCGGGGAAAAAATGGCTGCAAATGCAATTGTAAAATTGGTTAGCCATGGTTACGCTACAACAACTGGTCAAAAGGCGTCATTTTCATTCATCATCCGATGAATGAACATCTGCAGCAGTAAAGCGGCTGTAACTTAGCTATAGTTATAACTTAGATCACAACTTTATAGATTTATGGTTTCTTATGTAAAGAAACCAAGCTCAAACTCTTCACAGGGAGAGTTATTTATCAGTTTTGGAAGGAGTCTCCAGTGTCAGCACTTTAAGAGTCAGAGTTAAGGATGTATCTGCTATGGCAGAGACTTCAGCATGAAGGGATTTGTGATTTGTAGTTTTTCTCTGTAAAATGATCATTTTTATCGTTTTAACTTCAAGAGAGAAAAAAAAAGAGGACTGATAGAACAGGAAATGTGGAGATGCTCCACAACATTAAATGCAACAACTAAAAATAAAAATGTATCATGTGTCTTTTTTTGTAATTAAAAAAATGCTAGCATTGGAAAATCGTATAAAGTAAGATGCTTCAGGGCATGCTGTCATAGAAAAATAATCATCTCTGGGGTAGTGTTGCATCAGATCACTCCATCATTTATCATTTTCCCATAACAGCACACCAGGTGTGTCTTATTCCCTACTGCTACCATGCTGCACACGGTTTTGGTCAGAATTATTTGGCTTTAACCGGAACTATAGCTTTAACATGAACGTGTTTCCATAGTAACAAGTCCTTCACAGCAACTTGTACAGCAAATGTTCAAAACAATCTAATCAATAAATGTTTATTATCAGCTCAGTTAAAAAACATGGTGGTTACAGAGCACTAACAACCGAAATTCCTTTCATAAATGTTAATAATGTGATTATGAGAAACAAATGTCAGTGATTGGAAGCGGAGAAGCGCAGATGTAGTTTAATACAAAACACACACACTGTACATGAACAAGAACAACAACTAGGCAGACTCAGAATTTACCCAAGCTCAATAAACATAAACATGACTTGTGGGTGATATGGGGTAGTGCAGGGGATGATGGGTAACGTCTCGTCGCTTGGTGGTGCTCACTGATGCTGTGAATGGATCTGTGTGGACAGCCTGTGACCCAGGGGACAGCTGTGGACAGAGCCACTTGGGGACTTTCACACCATCATAGATCTGCCGTTAGATCTGTCAGCTTGTGACAGCAAGGAATTAGTGTCTATAATGAACTCAGAAACTACACTGACCTAATAGTTCCTCATGGGCCCTTGATTGCTGTTGTAAAAAGGACATTAACTAGTTACATTTACATTAATTTCTGTTCATTGTCACCCAAATGAGGATGGGTTCCTTTCTGAGCCTGGTTCCTCTCAGGGTTTCTTCCTCATATCATCTCAGGGAGTTTTTCCTTGCCACCGTCGCCTCAGGCTTGCTCATTAGGGATAAAATAAAATAAGGATAAAATTGCTTAATAATTTAATTTAATAATTTATTTTTATTTCTAGTTATTTAGTTATTTTTATTTATTTATTTATTTATTTATTTATTTATTTATTTATTTATTTATTTATTTATCTATCTATCTATCTATCTATCTATCTATCTATCTATCTATCTATCTATCTATCTCCTTTCTCTGTTTATCTTTTTTTGTAAAGCTGCTTTGAGACAATGTCCATTGTAAAAGGCGTTATACAAATAAAATTGAATTGAATTAACACTGTCCTAATGTAACCCCCTCGGGTCCTACTCACACTCGCTCCAAGCGGGTCTCGGGCATGGGAGGCGGGCACACTAAAAAGGAGGCTAAAGATTGCAGCCACTAGCATCAGTCGCTAGTGTGCCTCTTGAGAGTCAGGGGAGTGAGGTTTACCTGCACAGCACCGACCACTGGCCTCCGTTACAACACCCATGCTCCGTGGTGTGTGTCTATATGAGGAAGGTTACAGAGAGGACTAGAGACTCTATAGAGGCTCTATAAGGCTGCTGCTGCTTATAAACAAGTGCAAATGGAGATTAGTAACAGCGTCAGCTGCAGAGATCTAGAGCTAACGTTACTGTTTCTGGACCAGGGCTGTCACTTTTTAACCGATATTCAAACATTCGTTCAGTCACGGCATAAAAAAATTCATATTCAAACTCTGATTTGCTCATACGAATATTAATGTTCAGCCTAAGCGCATTAGACAGCTTTTAATTTTGTTTTGTTTTTTTTAGCATCAGCAGTAGACGCCCTGAAAGTTTTGAATGTCCTCTTGACCTATCAGTAAATTAAGCTAATGATACGAAAATGGAAGCTAACTGCAAGCAGCGGAGCAGCCTTGAGCGGACAATTATGGTCAAAGATGTAGGCTGTTTGTCGACTTTGTAAAAAAAACAGCTGTCTTATACATCCACAACAACAAATCTTCAGGCTCATCTATTGATTTAACATCCCAACGAGGCAGCAGTAACAGAGGCACAGACGAGTGGAGAGACAGCAAGCAAACAACCTCGTACAACTGCAGATTATTCTGTGACGTTGTACAGGTTCTTGATAAAACACTGAAAAGATTGTTTGTGTTGCGGTAGCATTTTTTTAAAGAGGGGTATATCCGAATATATTCAACACATTTGAAATTCTTTTTTTTTTTTTAAAGTGACAGCCATATTTTGGACACAGTAGGTGCGTTTACATGGGCACTTGTAATCCGATCGTAACAGGACTAGAAGCACAATCAGATTAAAAAAGTGTCATATAAACACGTCAATCGGATGGAATTTGGCACATCCGATTAAAATTTCAATCGGATGGTAAGGGGTGGTTTAAACCATTTTTAGTCCGATCGAGAGGACATGTAAACACTTAATCGGATGGAATATGTTCCTGGAAAGTTCTGCGCATGTGCAATGACGTATGACATACGGACGTTGATACGAATGTCGTATGACGTACGGATGTTGATACGAATGACGTATGACGTACGGATGTTGATACGAATGACGTATGACATACGGATGTTGATACGAATGACGTATGACGTACGGATGTTGATACGAATGACGTATGACATACGGATGTTGATACGGATGACGTATGACGTACGGACGTTGATACGAATGACGTATGACGTACGGATGTTGATACGAATGACGTATGACATACGGACGTTGATACGAATGTCGTATGACGTACGGATGTTGATACGAATGACGTATGACGTACGGATGTTGATACGAATGACGTATGACGTACGGATGTTGATACGAATGACGTATGACGTACGGATGTTGATACGAATGACGTATGACATACGGATGTTGATACGGATGACGTATGACGTACGGACGTTGATACGAATGACGTATGACGTATGGATGTTTTCGTGGACTGTGCGCATGTCAAAAGATCTAATCCAATTCTAATCATGTCATGTGAATGCTGCGATCGGATTCGTCAATCTGATTGAATTCAGTCTGATCTGATTAAAAAGTGTCCATGTAAACGCACCTAGTGACCTGTAAGATGCTGTGATATTCAGGAATTTAAGCATCATATGCTTAAGCCAAGAAATATGTCATTGTACACCATTATATTAATTTAGTATATAATGTTCCCTTAAAAACGTAATCTACAAAGTAATAATCAGGTTTAAACTCATTAGGGAGGCTGGAGTGATCCTCCGACATACTTGTCAATGTTACACAAACATATTTGGTGTGTAGAAATGTGAAGTCCTGTGAAGACAAATCAGTGCAAATATTTGCTGTTACTGGAACTTAATTCATTTACTGCTGTAAATTCCTCATATAATTGGTCTCATGCACTTGTAATAAATAAAGATTTTTTTTATTTAACAGAAAACAGTGCAGTTAAGTGTTGACACATTCAGCGTTTCCCACAAATCTGATCTATGCTTTATGAAGGTGGTTGATGGACAGTTAGAGGACGAGGAGCTCTGTTTTATACACATTCTTACAGATATTTTGAGTTTGAGTTGTACTGGGGCTTCTTACTTCACCCTGAAACTTTCAGCTCTCTTCCATATCAGTCATCTGACTCCTGGAGCTGACAATAAAAAGTGCATTAGCATTTTTTTTCTTCTCATGGAGTTACTATTTCTATTTTTAAAGACATTTATTTAGCGA
The DNA here is from genome assembly GCF_019097595.1 of Hemibagrus wyckioides. Taxonomy (NCBI): domain Eukaryota; kingdom Metazoa; phylum Chordata; class Actinopteri; order Siluriformes; family Bagridae; genus Hemibagrus; species Hemibagrus wyckioides. The sequence continues at coordinate 7,441,201 of NC_080716.1, forward strand.
TGTTCCTCATAAATGATGTTTTTATTAATAGTTCAACGATGTACCAACATCATTAAATGTCATTAATCTGAATCTGACTTGTAATTTGAAGCAGTCTCTGGCAAAAGAATTTAATTAAGAATTAATAAAGTTCTACCTTATCTTATCTTATCTTATCTTATCTTATCTTATCTTATCTTATCTTAAACGTACAGAATTCATGGACTTCTCTGGGAATGAACATGAACATTTTGTCTCAATTAAGTAAATGTTCCCACTGATTATTATTTTTTTATGTTAATAAGGGAAACTGTCCATTTGTAAAAGTCAGAGCACCTGAGTCTAAACAGAAATCATACAGACAACCCCCTGTACCGCTAGATATAAGTGCAAAAGATAAGATAAGATAAGATAAGATAAGATAAGATAAGATAAGATAAGATAAGATAAGATAAGATAAGATAAGATAAGATATCTTTATTAATCCCGAAGGAAACACAGCAACAAAATGAGAAACACCGCAGCAAAGCCAAAAACTTATAAATAGATAGATAGATAGATAGATAGATAGATAGATAGATAGATAGATAGATAGATAGATAGATAGATAGATAGATAAATAAATAAATAAATAAATAAATAAATAAATAATTAAGCACCAAATTTGCTCTTGTGCTTTGGTTCTGTTGCTTGTTAGCTTGGCACATCAGGGCCACCATCACCCTCTCCCCCTCACTCTGACCCTGAGCTTCAGTCCATCACCACCAAACTGCAAACGTTTTTTTTCTTTCCCAGAATGGACAAAAAAAAAGTATGTTTTTAATGCGGATAAAATACACTTGGCCAATATTAATAACTATTAATAATTAGTTTTATCGTAGTGTAGCATGAGCCAAATTCAACGTGACTTGCAAATTTCATTGGCGAAAAAACTAAAACAAATAAAGTCTAAGTTCACTGGCTATGGCGTCCACCTCATCATTTTAGAGCCAGAGAGTTCATTGATTATTATCCCTTAGTGCATGAACAGAGCTCGAGCAGGACATTAGCCAGGATTCCCCGCTGTGTCCTACATTCACTACTGCTATTAGCGATAGGACACGACCTCTCGTGATGCAGCATAATTGAACACGTCTCCCTCTGAGTAAAGCCGCAACACCGTTAGAAACTACAGTCAGGATTTGGCAGTGGAACCGACCTAGCACCAGGTCAAATAATAAACACCTTCAGAGTATTCAAGGGCGAGGCCAATCTCTTCAGCATAAGCTGTGACCCTTAATAAATAAGTGTTGCTGTCAATTAAAGCAATGCTCTCTTATAACCTTGCAAAGTAAAGAGCTGAAGTCAGATCTTTCTCCAGTACGATGAAGGAGAAGATAAATGCTGCTAAAAAAAAAAAGGTTCATAGAGTCAGGACATAAATGCACGGTCACCTGCGGCTGCCTGGAGAGCGATGGCACGTGTTAAATATGTATGACAGGAGAATGCCAGAGAAATTCTTAAGTCTTTCCGAATTTTCTCAAGTTCTAGAAATATGTCTTTGTTAGCTGCAGGCTGTAAGACAGGCAGATGAAAGACATGTGATATACAGGCCTGGCTCTATGCAATTCTATAATATCACTGCACACGACACTAGCGTAGGCGTCAGGGACATGGAAGCGGATGTCAGAGGAGAACTTTTTTTAGATTCTACAATCGTTCTCACTTCGAACGTTCCTTCTGTCTGTGTTTAAAAAAACTGTTCAGTCTCATGATTAGGTATGAGACAGATACCGTGATACAAATTATTGGCAAGATGAATTATTGGTTCTTTGAATCGTATTGTTATATTTCCTTACAAGTAAGAACCTAAACGTCTCAAAGCAGGCTGACTTAACAATCCGAAAACATGAAAGCAAATCCGAAGGAAGCTTTATGGCACGTTTCACACACAAGACCACCAGCCTCATTTCATTTTGTCTGTACGGCCTGTAGTACGCTCATGTATTTTAACACAGTCCAGAAATCATAGCAGATCCATTGCACAGCCATCTGAAGGGGAGTTACTATAAACTGATGTATAAACACACAGGTTTCTACATAGCGAGCTTGACCATGGTGTAAAATGCAGTTGTGTCTAAAATAATTCAGAAGTACAGTGTGTGGCTGTGCTGGCAGTGGCGTAACCAGAAGCACTTCACTGGTCGACTGACTGAGTTAAACGGGTGGTGAGGAGTGCATTTCAGATGTCACAAGAAGTTTCAATGACAGAAACTTGTTTTTTTTTTTTCATCCTATTCATTTATTACCATCAAACAATCTTTCCATATTAATTACCTTGCCATGAAATACACTCAAGACAATGAAAAAAGACTAAAATAACACGGACAGTTTTAGAAATCCTCACTTACATTTCTTATACTGGAGTGTATTTTTGTTTTTATTATGCATTTAAATGTAATATTTTATTGGTTTTAATATAGTCTTGTGTAAATATTATCTCATGAAGGCTGTATTAGGATTTGTCTTGTATCATGGCTTTAGTGTATCGTCTTGTGCCTACTAGCGCTGTTAAAAGCGAATAGTCAAACCTCTTTTTAACGCATGAAAACACACACATGACCACATGTGTCAAGGCCAGAATCAATTTATGCTGTAGCCTTCCGCTAGCAATTAGTCTGCACCTCACATGCTTCACCTCCCTTGTTTTCCTGAGCTGTTTAAATTGCCAGTCTTCTCATCTCTGTTAATGGCAGACAGTCCCACAGGGCCAACCAGTGGATGCTTCAATGCTGAATCCACTCATTTAACCTCCTCTCAAGGAAAGGTTACTCACGGGTTAATCAGCCATACAAAGCCATGTCTTCTACTTTACTTACAGGAGATCGCGAGCAGGCTTGCGAGCATACAGAGCACACAGAAGAACAAACTCTTCTTTACATTTTTTACTGAGAGTTTCGAACATCAACCCATCTGTTACAAATAAAATTTAAGCATGCACAACCCACTGAACTCGAGAATCCGAGACAGATGGAATGTAATTATGGGGGACAGGATGCTAACTAAGCTGCACACAGCACTGCTCTGCCCTTGTCACTTCAGTGAATGATCAGTGCCAGTCTTAACAACATGTCATATCATCAGTATGGGAACACAAAAGCATGAAAGAATACACAATAAACACTCGCCTACTCTTAGAGACTCTTCCAACTTTTCCTAAAGGGACTGCTACTGAATAAAATCTCCTGGAATCAGGGATGATGACTCCATGTTCACTCAGAGTCTTAAAAAAGCCGAACAATAAATTAGGCGTTTCTATTTATGAGTGTTTTTGCTCTTTGTTTCTGCGTCAAGACACACTCACTCTGACTGAAAGTTAATCAGCAGTTTTGTGGAAACTCGCTGCTAAATCGGTGCTGTGCAGTATTTTTATCCCTGTGCTTCACAAAACATTTTTCACAAAGAAAGCTCCCAAAAAACTTTGGCATTGTACCCCTGAGAGCGTCTACGTTTACGCAGAAGACTAACTAGATCTAACTAAAGTAAACCTCAACCTGACTGACTTCACATCATGTATTTTGAACAGCCTGCTGCATTTTTAGATATGAAATATTCTAGTGTAAATTGCTTATTTCTTTATATTTACAGCAGATGCCGTCAACTAGACAACTTACAGAAGTGCTTTGTCAAAAACATATTCTCATGCTAGTTCTCTAGGTCAGAGAATAAAAATATCTTTAAAACATTTTTCTGCACCCCAGTTGTTTTATATTATTCCCATGAATTAAAGAATACTGGACAAAGCAAAACCAGATCATTTAATTATACCAAAAGAAATGGCACCCTTTATAGGGAGGATAGGCGAGTCTGTCGGCACACAGCAGTAAGCCGTAAACAAATGTCACAGCTAATGGAAGATTTAGTGCGTGCCATGTTTAAGGGTGTTTAAAGACCAGGGTGATTATTTCAGACGATGAAAGCTGGCTTATAAATCACTTCCCTTTGCCACGGCATCATCTATTAAGTCTGTGCTGCGCTTCACACCAGCACATCGGCCGAGACATTTACAACTATTTAAAAACTGCAATTTGAGGCGGTCAGTCTTCATGATCAGCAAAAAGGAAGTTTTTTATTCTTCATATTCATGTCACACCACTTTCACATCACAATTCACATCTTCCTCTAGATTTTAACCTTTTCAGGTGGTTACACTGCTAAGTACTTTTACTGGCCAGAAGTGAGTCTACATATCCTTTTCTTTCAGCGTTTAGTAGTCGTTTTGTGTTTCCAGCTCTCTGGGCTCTTGACCTTTTATGGAGTTGTTTGTTTGGGTATCACTAAATACAGATAAGCTGTGCTGGAAATGTGCGTCTCAATATACCATTGATTCGTTTGTAAAACTAGCGGATTTTTTTGTCCAGTTTGGGTTCCACAAACATTTACACACTTTATTAAAAGATGGAGAAATGAGGTCCAAGATCTGTTTGCAGCCATAAGCATCACCAGTTGGAATATTCAAATAATGCTTTGAAAAATGTGAATAGTAACTTTGGCTAAAAAAAGATGGAATGCATGGAAAAGAGCAACAGGAGGAAGGTAGCAAATCACAGAACTGTTTTAGAGCTCCTGCTTCAGCCTGACCTTGAGGACAGACCTTCACCTCATATGCCATGTTTCCTCTTTTTGCCTCTCTTGGATCTTACACATGCCTCACCCCAGACATTTTGGATGACTGACTGCATGCTGCAAGAATCTAGGGCAAACAAATATGGCCCATATTCCATAACATCTATAAAGATATGTTTTTTTTTTTTTAAAAATCCCAATATTATTAAAGCTCCAGCATGCAGACCATTTTATTGCACAGTCATGTTAGTATACATATGAATAAATGTGTTCCTTAAAATAAACTGGTCTTTATTTATAACTGTCTAATAAAGTTATTCCCAAAGAAGTTCCTCACAAATGTATTCCGCCCACCAGCAGTATAATGCGCTGCTCTAATGCATCCTGGGCACGGGCAGAGAGAATTTAAGTGCTCACAGCCCATTCACTCCACATAAGTCAATTAGGAAAATTCATAGATGTGGATCTTTATAGTCGACACGTCATCAACAAAAACAAATCATAAAGTAGGAGCAGGTACAGGAAGTCTGTATTTCTGGGTAGAATGTTATACGTTATTGAAGCCACTGGGGTGGAGCTGGTGCTGCTTCTGCGCTCTTTTCACTGTATTGTGCCACATGTAGTGCATGTTTTGAGAAACAGTTACACAGGTAGGTAAGGTTATAGCTTATTTTTAAAGTACACAAACAAATGAACAGATTTTATTCTTCTTTTCATGGTCTCTAGACAATCGTCCACTTCCACCGTATCCAGTGGCATTTACTCTGATTATATTACATAACCAGTGTTGTTAACCATTATACCTTTTGTGTTAGAGTTACCTTATAAAAACATGAAAAGAGCAATATTTTTCTCTGAAACAGAACAAGAAATTAGCCAACAACATACTGTATATGGATAATTCCATAACCTGGAATGATCTGAAGAGGTGTTCTGAACCTCCTGATGTGTGAAAGCCCTGCACCCTTCCCACCAATGCAAAACACTTTGAGTTCATTAATGCAGGGGGAAAAATCTATATATTTGACTAACATCAGTTCATTATATGTATTAGTGAGGTCCCCAAAATCCATGCATTCTTCTTTTAGGGATAGACAGACAGACAGACAGACAGACAGATATATATCTTTTTACTCCCTGAGCTTCATTTCCGACCACCATCTTGTACTATGAGCTCCCAAGTCACTTCAAGAATAAATGTCATATTTAGCACAGACTGAACTCAATGAGTAATGACCTCACCTGACATTGACAAAATTTTTCATTCAAACATGTTTAAGCATGATGTCCACAGAAGCAGGTCAACCTTTCAAAGAAAAATACCCAAAAAAGGTGAATTAGAATATCATTTGACAGTATGGAGATCGATGTGATCATGTTGGCTCTGAGAATTCAGTGTGATGTATAAAACACTTGCTTACAGTTATTTTACATTGAAATTAATTGCTTTAAATTGAATAAGGAGTAATGATTAGATTGTTATTATAAGGAATCTTCACTAGATTATTAGATAACAGTCAAAAGATTATTTAATTATAAAACAATTGCAGCAGGCTAATTGAAATCACTGAAGGTTAGAGCTTATCCAGAGATAAGCAACCATTTTTTTGCCAGTACAAAAGCAAAATGATGGAAATACCACATACTGTGCTATTAGCTAACATCTCACATGAAACCTGTTCTCCGTGAATGACCCAAAAGTACTAGAGGCATTGTAGAACCTTCCATTAAGCCCTCTGATGCCATCTCAGTTTCCAGCAGGGCCACAAGTGTACCACACCATCTCATTATCTCGGCTTTCCAGGAGCAGCTCGGCACGCTGAAGGGAAAGAAATGAATTCTGTTCAAGTGGCTAGAATGGAAAACAGGTAGGAATGGAGAGGTAGGAATGCAGAAAGGTACATCAGCTTCTCTCTGAGAGAGCAGAGAGGCAGCACCCAGGAGGAGCAAGAAATTCATAAATATAATATAATATACTATCAGGAGAGACTGATGATCTTTAAAAACTTTGCTACAGAGGACAGTATGTTCCTGATGTGACATTATATCCTACCGCTTCTATCATGCCTAGTCTGGGTAGCACTCAAAATTTATCACTCAGCCACTGATACATCTCAGACTCAACTATTCAACTGTCTTTCACTTTCGAAAAAAATGGTGAAGTGTACTATTTCAAGGCTGGGGAATTTGGTACAAAAGAACCAAAAATCGATCGATTAAATCCCTGGAAAGGAATACTGGAACAGTTTAAAAGGAGAAACAGATGACCATGACATTCATCACTCTTTCTCTTAGATTTTGTGAGACATTTTGTCACAGTGTAACCCATCATCTGCAGTCCATTACAGCTCTGAGATTGTGGTAACCATTTCCATGCAGCACAACCTTTGCTACCTGTAACAATTTACTTCAACCAATAAATGAAGCAAAAGCCTGAAGATTAGTTTGAGTTTTCCGAAATAAAAATAAAAAACATCATGACAGAAAGACACTGGAATTACGTAAAATATTTCATGGATGGTTGAAATACATTCAGTTTCTAAAAGCTGCAAAAAAGACTGCAGGAAAATCGGTGGTCAAATGTGAAATTTGACTCATTCTTGTAAACAATAATACAAAATAGCACAATCCTATCAGCTAATTTACAACTGTGGTGCCACAAAAGAGCTAAATGCCCTCCATTGTAATTTTGCCAATTTCTCTTTCCTTGATTGTGACAACAGCAATCAATCTCAATGTTTTCTTCTCTATGCCTGAGGAATTCTGGGCAGGTATTGGTTCATGGGGAGCCATACATTACTGCCACCGGCTCTTAATGCAGCACAAGCTGTCTTCACAGAGCATTTGCACAAGTAGACTATGTTTGCTTCTCCTGTGTAGGCCCTCGACAGAGCCACGTGAATGTGCATACAGATCTGAACACTCACATCCTCACATCCTCACCCTTTCATCAACCCCAGAATAGCATCTCTCCTCCCTGTAGAAAACTCTTAAGTTTGATGACAGGTTTTGGCATTTCCTCCCGAACAAGGATAAAGTCAACCAAAGGAAAAAGTTTCACCTGCATCTTATCTGCAGTATTTTACATACGATGAATATAAACGTTATGTTATAAGCAACACATCAAACTTTCACTCAAATACTCTGTATGCCACCAATGTCATTTACCCAAGCCAACCTCCACCACTACGCCATTTCATTAACATCGATCTGTATACATTTTTTTAATAAGTGTCTAATAAGTGTTTAATAAGTTTAATAAGTGTTTTTTTAATTTTTAAGAGTCTTTATGAAAAATACCTGTGTTACAGTACCACATTACCAAGTGATTTTGCAAGAGTGTGTTTGCAGAAAAGAGGAGCAGTTCGGATTATATCATGAGCCTGATAAGTCTAATAATATGTTGTGAAAATCATAAACCTTTGATGTGGCCTAAATATCTTTTGGTAAAGTGGTGTGTAAAATCCAGACTAAACAAAGTTTTCTGCCAAGTTTACAATAGTTTCAGCATCAAGCTGATCAAGCTGATCTACCATAAAAAAAACGGAAAACACCTTCTTGACACAGTTCAAGTGCAGTTAGTGATGGCCACAAAACTCCATAAAAGAGCACCAAGAGCTAGAAACAAAATGACTCGTAAACGATGAAAGTAAAAGCAGAACGGATGTGGAAGTTATTTTGAGTCACTTCTATACCAATAAAAGCAAACAGCAGTGTAACCACCTGAAGAAGTCAAAATCTAGAGACAAATTACAGAAAGGAGGAAATAGCTGTGACTTGCCGTAAGTTGAATGGAAATACAGAGGAGAAAAACACTGTACTCAGATGATGGACACTAAGCAAGTCACCTTTAACCCTTTGCATTGCTTTTGTTTTAATCAGAAGAATTTGTATTCTTTGTCTCTGACCAAAGGACCCGGCGTGAGGATGTGTTTTGATAGAGAATACAGATTGAAGCATCTGCTAACTCAAATTCAGCTCAAACTGACTGGACAAAGTTTGGAAAGAAACACTGTTCCTAACGCATTGTGTTAGGAAAAGAAATAGCCCGAGGAACTGTCTGTGGATCACTGTGATCAAAGTCTGGCAAGGTGTAGATCAGCTATAAAGGATATAAAACAATGAATTATCCCTACAGTAAAACATGGTGGTGGCAGCATCACGCTATGGGGTGGATGTATGCAGGAATATGAAAACAGCAACATCTTTAAAGAAAACCTCCTCCAGATGTCAAGAACTGTTAACAACACAACAATGACTCTAAGCATACTTCCAGAACAACAGTGGAGTGGTTCGTGGGCAATTCTCTGAATGTCCTTGAGTGGCCCAGACAAAGCCCAGAATTACACCCCTAACAACACATGTGGAGACCTGTAGATGGCAGTTCACTGACACATTCAGTGTGGGAGAGCTTGTGAGTATCTGCCATTAAGAATGGGAGAAACAGCCTAAATCCAGGTGTGCAAAGCCTCTACAGACCTATCCAAGAAGAACAGCTGTAACTGCTGCCAAAGTGACTTCTACAAAGTACTGAATAAACAGGGTAAACACTTTAGTTTTGGATTTTTAGTTTAGATTCATTCATTTTTAGAGATCAGATATCTAATTAGTGTTTATAATAAACATGTCTTCACCTCATTTTTATGGGCTTTTGAGAATGTAGTAAGTGTAGAGTGATGGGTAACAATGGCAATTATATCCATTCAAAATCAAATCCACAACACACCAAAGTGTGCACTTAAAGGCACAAATGAGCCTTTTTCCTGCCTCAATTACAATTATAATGCAACAACACCGTATAATAATTAATTGAAAAACTACCAGAAACAAGATTAGCCAATTAAGCCAAATATTCAGTTTAGCCAGATAGCTAAACTATAAATACAGTGATACTGAGATGAAACCATTAAAATAGCTGCTAAAGTTTACTGTTGATTACAACAGTATATTGCCTAAAGAAAACAATGCATGCAGGGAATATGATCTGAAGTCAATAAAGTGGAGGTTTACAGTAATTAGTGTATAAATACACTCCCACTCAGGCACACGAGTACGATACAAACGTTTTTACATGATTTTTAGGAATATCAAAAGTCTTGTGGAAATTCTCCTACCAACAATTTACAGATAAACTGTTCATATTCAGCTTGATAAATGAGACACAATATGTTTACAATCATTTTTTACATATCGAGCGTATTTAAACAGTGCAGTGGTAGAGGTGGGCGTGGTTAAACTGTGCTGCTGTACAACATGACACAGAGCACTGAGTGAATATTTGATGGAGTGGATCCGTATGCTACTGACAGAACATTCATCATTTTATATATACATAGGATGTTGCAAATAAATTGCATGCAAAGTTTTCTTCCAAAACTGAGTTGGATGAAGTTTGTAGTCACCTGGGGCAACACATTTTTAAAGGTCTGTGCCAATTAAAATCCCAAAGTACAAACTGGTATTAAACCAGAAGCCTATGCATAAATGTTGCCTTAAAGCTAAACATAACGGGCCTCATTAAACTATTAAGCCAGTGTTATCAAGCTGCTTCCATTATGGAATAATAATTTTGATCCTGGTAGTCTATTTCCCTCGCTGAGATTTTATGTTGCACGGCACATGCACAAGAACTACAAGCATCGCTAAGCCATATCGACACAGCAAATGCAAAGAAGTGCATATGTAGGCATAATCCCAGCCCCTCCTGAGCTTGTTCCACATCAGGGTTTATGCGGCTACTTTTCATTAGCGGTAGGCAGAAAACATTTGGTGACTAGCTTATACCGACATTCATATGGGATTTTCAAGAAAAATAACACGTCCAATCTGTTAGCAAATGGTGGTCCTGGTGGAGAAGGGGGTGGGGTTTAAGGCACCTGCAATAAGAATATGTAAAACCTGCAGATCAGCAGGGACACGCCGATGCAGTGAAGCCCACCACTGCAGCCAGCGTTGCATATGCATCTGATTTCATCCACATATTGCACTTCTCCTGAGGCGGAATGCATAACGTCATTCCTCATCCAGGCCTCATCTGAGCACCGGCTCCCGTTGCTACGGCAACTGCTGACTGCCACACAGCCTCTCTTTGTGCTTCCTTTCTCTATTCCTCGCCGCAGTCCCAACAAACTACCCTAGTGAGCCCGAACGCCAAGGAAGAGAAGAGGAGGATGGATCCGCTCCATTAATCTCATGTTTTATCACTTGTTTTGTGACTAAAATAAAAGAGCTGTAGAAATAACAGACAGCCATAGGAAGCTTTGTTTCAGCACACACGCTGTTCATTAATGCTCATGTTGGTAAAGTGGATTAAAAATCTGCTGGTTGTGTAAAAACTATTTCCATAATGAAGCATGAGGTAATGAACTATGATAGAGTCTCTAACCTGGGTTTGAGTGTGTTTGATGTTTGATGATTGTGTGTGTGTGTGTGTGTGTGTGTCTCAACTTCTGAACCAATTACGCTAATGTACCTAATTAAAAATAGCTTGTTCAAATACTTGTGGCTGCTCTGTAAACTGCATTAATAATTGGAGAACACGGCTGCACTGAGCAGGACAGGAAGTACAAACACCTGGGGCAACAAGCAAGATTAAAACAACTCTATGATTTACTATTCAATCTGTCCGAGCAAGTAAAAAACCCCGCTGCAAAGGGGCACGCTATTTAAATGACAGAGCTTGATTCCAAATCAAGGCTTGTTCTCATGTTGTCGTTGTTGGAGCTTTACATAAAACAACTTTAAACCTCAACCTAAAAATAAACATTATTAATTTCATACATTCCTGACTAAGTGTAATGTCTGCATCCACAGGCTTTCTGTACCAGCAGCATAGTAAAAAATAAAGTAAAAAAAACAACTTTACTGTTGTCTGCTCTGGTGCCAGATCTTTCATTCAAACATACAGACTAAGCTGCAGGGTCATGCACACCTGATAATGTATGTGGTCAAAATGTTGCATGTCATGTTGCAGATCCCATCTTTGAATCCTGGAGATGCCACAGTCACCTATGGCTGGGAACAAAGAGAGCATGGAAGGCTTACTCTCTCCACCCTGCCAATCACAGCGATGCAAGCCAATCTAGGACGTCTGTGTGCTCAAGCATGAGGAAAAGGGCAGACAGCACAGTCCTGTGTGTGTGTGTGTGTGTGTGTGTGTGTGTGTGTTATTCTGCCCTGTGATGCAGCACCAGCAGCAGGTCAAGACTCATGGCTCTTTTTACATACTAATCTGGAAACTATGAGCTTTCCTCAATATGTAGCCACAAGTAGTCTTTTATACCCAATGTAAAAAATATTTGCTACTGATTAAATATCCTTATCCTGATGTCTTTTAACTAGGTAATTTAATAAGTTGTTGTTGTTGTTTTTTGGCTGTTCAGGGTCGCCACGGCAGATCATTTGGCCGATCATTTTTTTACGCCGGATGCCCTGACGAAACCCTCCCATTTTATCCAGGCTTGGGAGTTAACTCTTCAGTGGCTGGGTTAGCTCCCTGTCCAGGAATCGAACCCAGGCCACAGCAATTAGAACACAGGATCCTGCGGCTTGATCACCAGGAGGCCTTATAATTTAATAACTTGTTAGAGGCATATAATATTTAGGCTAATCTTAGCACCTTGATAGTGCCCTTGTTAGCATAATAAGCCTAAGAGCAGCAAATCATATTTATTTTCAGTACTTCGACATGCTCTTTTCAACGTGTTTCACGTGTTGAACTCCTCCGCGCTTTCTCATGAAACTGATTTGAGTTTATTCACTATTATATCTATAACTCTACACTGTGAGAACTTGATGTATCTGTGCATGAAACAATGCGTTCAAAATTACAAGACGAATAGCATAATATTTCTCAATACGAGACAAACCCATTATATACAAAGCTGGGAAAAGGTGGCAACCGTATTCACAGCTTTTCTTATTTCCTAGTGTCTTCACATTTGTCATAACAGCAACAAAGATCAACTCAATTGACTGCTTATTAGGAAAAACTCCACTGCTTCATGGCTACCTAAGCATTAAATGGTGAACTCTTTACATGATGGAATTTATATTTTGCATTTACTTAAAATTGCTGTGGCTTTCAGTCCCTCCAGGATTTAGTGATTTTGTGACGGCAGAAATTAATGCAAAAGCAGCAATATTCTGAAGAGCTTGCAATTTTCCAAGTTTAACACAGATTTTCTGCAGATTTGGCCCAAGACACATCACGTGACATCATCTCAACACACATTCAGCCAAAGCCCTCACCCATTCACGTGCGTTGAACATGAGTAGAGCGATCATACAATGTAGTTTTCCACAAAAAATGACAAAAGTGCATCACAAATTTAGAAGAAAAAAAAGCTGCAGCAAAATCAAGCATTTCTGACTTCACCAATCACAAAAAAAGGCCACGAAATCCTAGAAAGACTTTCTCTGTCATCAAGAGAAGATGACCTATCTTTGTTTTCATTTTCATCACCGTCATTCATCTACTCACCATCTTTCTCTAGCTTTGTTCTTTTGTTCTTTAAACACGATTCCTTCATGCAATTCAGTGTGTAGCCTTATTGGCTGATGTGTTGGCTTTACACTGATCCTATGTGCTGAGCACTCTGGCTGTACACACTGGCTATTTCAGCAATTTTTTGTTTTTTGGTTTTTTTTTTATTTAACCACACCTGGGAAACCCTATACTGTATTCTCCAACAATATAGCTTGTTTCAGGACAGAAAGGAAGCCAAATGTTTGATCGATACAAAAACAAATCCTCCAGTCACACACTGTTTTGTGCATCTTTTTCTAGAAACTCTATATTCTAGTTTACAATGCATTTATCACTGCAGCCTTTATCACTGCAGCATTCCTATTAACGATTAAAACAAGCGCATCTCAACAGAAAAACACCAACGCATTACAAATACAGTCAGAGGCACACGATGACCTTAGGAGTCACCACAGCACAGCTTTTGGAAAGAAATGCTATTCCATCTTAGGTACTCTCAATTATGTGATCTTTATTAGGAACAGGAACTGAAAGATTTAAATAATACATAGGACGAACTGTGGAAAATGAAAAAAAATGCAGTCACATCCCAACAGTAGCAGATGCATGCTGATGTTTCTTTTGAGATGTTGGTATCTAGTTATAAATATGCATCGCTTCATGCATTCCAATATCAGGGAATGTGCTGCATCAGACTGCATACAAGTCCCTTGTGGAGTTTTTCATTAAAAGTTTGGTGCTATAGCGAGTCTTTCATTTCAAGAAAATCTCAAGTTTATTATATGCAACATCAGGCTCAGATTTCAATTTTAATAACAGGCTGATTCCATCAGCTCGGAGTATTTTGTTGATTATATGATTTTCATATGATTTCACAGTATCAGCTTAAACTAAAATTTTTTAAACATAAAAATTAAAAATAACTGCAGCAGACCGTAGAAACTACAGTGGTGTACTGGGAAGTGTTGTCACCTCACACGTCCAGGGTTCCTGGTTCGATCCTGAGCTCAGGAAAGTCAGTGTGGAGGTTCTATGTTCTCCACATATCCATGTGGGTTTCCTCTGGGTTCTGCAGTTTCCCTCTACCTCCCAAAAACATGGCAGTCGGTGGATCAGCTGCACTAACTAGGTGTGAATGTGTGTGCATGGTGGTCTCATTCAGGGTAGAGCAGTTATTGAGTTAGTTAATGAATTAATCCATAAATGTTTGATTGAAAAGCTGACAAAATTAGGGCCTGTTTAACAATGTTATCAATGTTGTATGTTAACTAAATTAAAAACTAATGCTTAGGCTACTTTAATGACCACAGACTATATCCCTTAACATCAATTAGCGTAGCTACATTAAAAAGAAACAAATAAATACTTAAATAAATAATGAGTTTGTTGGGAGACAAAAAAATATCTGTTTGCTAAATATTCACCATTCCAAGCCAGGCACAAAAGTTAGAAATAAAGAAATGCTGGATATAGTCATAACACACTGCCAGTGAGTTTCTCCAAGACAAGCTCACCACAGCGACCTTGCAACAACCACCCACAGCAGCGATGACATAAGAAACATGCATTAGTGTCCTAAGACTCTTGTGTGTATGTGTCTGTTTCTCCCCTTTTCAACAGGAGCAAGTCTAAGTTACCACCAGTCATTATTTCCTGCTTCAGACCTGTTCAGACTGCTCTACCTGCCGCCACTCAAAATGACAACCTTGTCACAGCCGTGGAACTGCCAAGCAAAAGCGCCAGGCCCAACAAAACTGTCACCACCTTCTTTCACGAGGAGAGTAGCTCTACTGAGCACAATCCAAACTTCTACAAACATCGAGTTATTCATACAGCACACTATGACTGCACATTCTCCACATATAATTCTTCTTTGCAGCACGACAAGCTGTGCAGGCTAAAAGCTCAGCATCATGTATAGTTAAAAATCAGACCGACAATATTATCAGCGAGTTCTCACATCCTGCGAGTGCATTTCCTTGCCTGCTCTCTCTCTCTCTTTCTCTCTCTCGGGTCAGGTGCTAGATAGTTAAAAAAGGGATGCAATTCTGATACGCAGTACTGCTATCAGAGTGACACTGGTCTGATACGTTGGAACAGAATCAGATCAGATATGACATTTTCCAAAACCAATCCCCTGGCATATATTATGCTGTTCTATGTCTGTGATGTTGAATGAGACAACTTCTCTGAGTGCATGTCACTTTCATGTTTCTGATGTTTTGCAGAGCTGACGAAATTATTTAGGGATTTATTTTAAGACAGAAATACTGGCTAAAAATGAAATAAAATGGGATCTGTGTATACCTGCTAGTGAAATAAAAGGAACATTATACGTACTTCTGCTCCAATAAAAGAAGAGGAACCTAATGTAATTACACATTAGTTACTGATTACTAATTCATTAATCATTTTTAGACATTCAACATATAATGATCTCCATGTTGTAAAATAGACACATATTGTGATTATGTGTTTATTATGTACTTACTATACACTATTTGTTTGCTTTCACTTTCATACACATATGAAGACTACAAAAAAACTAACAGACCAGAAAGTCATTTACTTTCAGCCACCTCTATATCCTGAACAGGATCTCAGCGGGTCCTGGAGACTATCCTGGGAACACAAAGTTGGGAAAGACAAACAGATTTTGGCAGAAACTAGATGTCTCAAGCAGTTACTTAAGCAAAAGTGAGCATAGCATCAGTTTTTCAAGTCCGCTGAATCTCTCAGGTCTGAAAAGACACACTTACTTGTTTTTCCTCTCGTTAGTCTTATTCAGTGTTTTGTAATGCAACTTCATTCATTCATCAAAATACGAGATCAGTACAAGATCTGTGGTGGTTTAATTAGTCTTGTTTTTATGCGTGCACACATTTAATGAACAATTACTTAAATATGCAAGTTTGGTTCTGGCAATCTGGAGTTTACTTACTTTTCTTTGTTTGACTTGACATGAAGAGAGTATGTGAATAGGCATAAAAGCTTCTAAAAGACAGTCCCATGAAGATAGGAGTTACATCCAAGGCCATGTGTGCTAATCATATCTTGTTTTTGTCTTTAAAGCAGAATGCCTTGCTTTTCCATTCTGCATGTTTTATTACCAATGTAAAGCTGAGTTTTTTGTTCTTTATGTAAATTAAGGTGTTAGAGTGGTGTTTGTAACCTGAGCCATATTGAGACGCGCCCTCCGGGAATATGTTCTACGTAAGGGTGGTCTCCTGAGCCTGTAATAAAAATATCTTCTATGAGCAACCAGATTCTGTGGAATGTCTGTTTGAGGAAGACTGCATTGAGAGGCGAAACTCTGGAGTTGTGAAGAGACCAAACAGATCAGAAATGAAATATCAGCACCATGGACAGTAGCCAACTCGCTCCTCAGTCCACATGCTGCCCAAGTCCACTCAATTATAGTGAATAGCCTCAGTCTCCCCACACGTGCTCTTAAATGCCTTCCAAGTGAATTAGGACAAGTCTCTGGATGATGGTTTGTGGATACTAGGCGCAATATGTGGTATGGTTTCTAAATCAAGGCATTTGGGAACTTACTGCTATTGAGCAACAGGACACAATTAGTAGCCTGGTGTGAATTAACAGGACAAAGACAATTGAATGATGACATCAAGGCTGTGCTATAAGTCCAGCATCTTTTGCTTACGTTTTGAAAGCACAGGTATATGCAAATAATATTAGGCATTATTAATATTAGGCATGTAACTCCCTTGCTCAGATACATCATGCTCTGTAAAATGGTATTATTTTTATTACACATAATTAACGGTGTGTTTATTGGGCATGTTTCCGTAAATAAAAGCTTTTGTTGTGTTATGTTTTTCTCCTATTATGTAAAACTCCTGGGACACCCTGTAGTATGTTTAAAACCAAAATAAGCGATGTCACTCTATCAGAAAGTGTGTATGAGCCTGAGCAATGCAGCTCGTGCTAAAGAAACGTGCAGGCGCCGATGTTTGTTTGTTTCTTTCTTTCTTGTTTGTGCAAAGTAAACAACACCGACTCAGTGCTAACAAATAACTGCAAAGACAATACATGTCCTAAAGCTGTACATTAAACGCACACACTTTACACATAAAGCTGTTTTATTCCGAGTGTGTATCAGCCAGGCCTGAGGAAAAGATGCTACTGTTATTTAGCTCTCAAAACAAAGGCCTGCGTTTAATACATTTATTTACCCTCATGTCTGACAGCGAGAAGGAAAATTTTATCAGTAAAATAAAAATTAAAAAAAAAAAATGAAACGTTACCGAGCACGAAGAAGGGCAGCTCAGTGTTTTCCAGGTCGTCCACCACCGCGACGTCTCCGGGGAAGTCATTGCGCACGGAGAAGAGCAGCTTGGGCTCGGAGGCCGACGGGCTGTGCATGATGCTCAGGTCATTCTCCCGGAGAAACGGCAGCGCTGACACGGTCACACTTTTCGTCTTGCACTCGGCATCCTGAGACGGGTCGTCGTCGCTGTTCAGACCGCGAGACCCCGAGAGGAAAACGAGGAAGAGGACGGCGGCGAGGGGACGCGAGCGCCGAGCCATTTTTTTTTTCCTTGCGGTTACACGCGCGCGATGCTTCACAGGCGGGAGAAGGAGACGGAGACAGAGAAAATGCGCAGGTTTGCGCTCCAAAACGGCGATGAAATACTCTGTACGGCTCTGAACGAGTAATAGATCAGTTCGGCGTGGTGATGTTTAAGCTCGGGGAGGCGGTGAAATACCGGAGCAGCATCAGCCTCACACTCGGTTACTCAGCCTCTCCACGCGCAGCCATTTGAACGCTCTTGTGTCGATGCAGTGAGGACGCGGAGGATGTGCCTGACCAAAATAGGCCTGACTGCATCACTTAAATTCCTATATTACACTTTAACAATGATGCATTAATTACAGAGGCAGCTGTTGTTAAAAAAGAAAAAAAAGTGCATTTATTTAAAATCATGGTAGACATAAAAACACTGGTGGATGGATTGTCGCCTGGAAACTGTGTCCCCTCTGTGTGTGTGTGTGTGTGTGTGGCTTGCCCTATGATATGATGGACGATGTATTCCCTCTTCTAGTAGGAATGAATATAAAAAATGTATGCCTGTACGTGCAGGCTTTATCCTCATGCCAATATTCTTGCAGCCATTTGTATTCCATCTCATGTAGCATGCACTTGTTCTATCACTGTGAGAAAAACACAACAGATGAACAGCATACTCCAGCAGACTGGATCCATGTCTATACATTATAAACATTCATTACTATGTAAGAGCAAGTCAGTGGGATCCATGTGTGGGGAAACATGACACATCTGAGCTGAAAAGTCGCAGCTCGAGGTGTTTATCTCTCCACTCGGAGAAGTGGAAGAAGGAGAAAGTGGCTTTTCGAGGCAAACAGCAGGTGCAAGGCTCGAAGAGCAGGTGCGAGACAATGATCTCGTTGTGAAACCTTGATCCGCTTCCAACGCTGCAGCAAGGCTTTAACAAACTGCGAAGCACTTTTTGGGATGAAAGGGCATGCTACTCATTCCAGATTTGACCTGCACTGTAATTGAACTGTGAAGGCAGTCAGGGATGGAAAAAGGAGCATCTCTCTCCCCACTTTTAAACTACAGCTGCCATCTTAACAGCACTTTTAAAGTTATTACTGGTCTTAGTGAGCGGCACCTTTTTCTTCCCTGAGGCAATGTTGTGGTCATTTCAGATAGGTGATGAAATTACTTTTAGTTTAGTATTTTAGAAAATAAAATGTTCAGGAGAGTACAACATAAATTGGAGAGAAAAAACTAAATGTGCAGAGATAGAGATAACATTCCATATAATAATTATATTATAATAAGCAAGAGGGTTTTTATGAAAATCCTTAAGTAATTTGCAAAGTTTCAACAAAAAAAGATAAACACACAATTACCTTCACCACATTTTAATGCAGGTTTGTTTGTGTGTGTGTGTGTGTGTGTGTGTATGTATAAACTTGTAACATGGCAGTGGATTTAATGATGATTTATGATTGGTAATGTACTGCGGCTTGGACTCACTGTTACAAATTCATAAGTATTTCCATAACTCAATTTGTATGAAGGTTAAAGTTACAGCAGTGGACATAATTAGCAGCTTTTTTTTCTACTTCTTTGTAAGAACTCTCATCCAACCACATCACCTTCACTCGCTTGAGCTTGTATGAATTTTTCATTAGTTCTGTTTGATTCTTAGTTATTATGTGTATTTTTTTCCCTGTGCGAGTTATGTGACTGACATTTTTCATGCTTCAGCCTACTGCTCTATGCCACATGAATAAATGGATCGATTTTTTTTTAAAAACAAAAAACAAAAAACCTTGACTTTTTAAAATCTATTTATTTAGCCAAAACTTTCAAGTCTGTGGTCCTTGTTAAATGAATTCCCTGCTCTAGCTTTCCTGATTCAATAGAACACATTGTTTATTATCAGATAAAACAGTAAAACTGAAGGTCCACACCACAAACACAGGTAAAGTATAAATGCTTACTGGAAACCTTAAAATGATTAATATAAATAAGACTGGAGAAGTAGCACTAGAAAACTAGGCCGCTAGGTGACTTACAAAGTACGGCTATGAGGCATCTTCAAGCGACCCTGCTAAACATGCAACCATGCTACAAAACACCAACTGGGTGGTTTAACAAAATAGGACACATCCCATGAAATTAAAAATGGAAAATGCAGCCAAATTAGTTCTTTGGGGAACCTTGGGCAAATGGCACAGCTGCTATTTGAACATGAATGAGCATGAATACACATGATGGAAGTCACCTCTGTACTGCTCGACTGCTTCTGCCAGGTGCTTTGCTAAACATGTTATTAGGGAAATAAAATGTCGATTAGACATCCCACTCATTCAGGCATATTATCAGAATCAAATATGCAGCCATCCACCACTTCTGATTTTTTTCACTGCACGTAGCCTTCATCTGTGTCTCTTTGGTTTAAATTGTCTGCCTATAGACAATGCTAAAACCTGAGCTAGCTCAGTTTTAGCTCAGGAACATGATAAGTGTCTTCTCAGCATGTCCAGAAGAATGTAGGTGGACATGGGAAATGGCCTTGTACCTTTATCAGCATATAGCAGCAAGGCAAATTGGTACAAGGCTGACTGTCATGTCTCAGCTGAATAAATTATGTGTTTTAAGTGCAGTAAGCATATTTTACTAAGGATCTTTTTTCATACCTTAAATGTATGTAAACCCTGATGTATGTATATACAGAACATCCATCAGAACAGGATCACGGGGGATTAAAGTGTGGTATCTACTGGATTAATTCCACATAAAATACAAAATAGTCAACTGTGTCAGGATATCAATAGCTTTTTGAGAAGAGTAGATTAAAGAAAGATACAGTAGGTGGTTGGGCTTTTATTTGGTTGTACTCAGTTCAGCTCTCATTTCCAAAGCTGCACTGGTGTGCTGTTCTTTCAACCTTCTCTCTCTGGCAATTTTCACTCTGAAAAAGATGATTTCAATATCATCAAAAGCTCCAGTAACTCTTCAGGCTAAATAAATAAGACTGTAAAGGGTGAAATGTGTAGGTTAAAATAGTTTTGTTGCTGAGAAAGTTGGTGTGTACATGATAGCTAAATAAAGCCCTTTCATTCTGCAAGGATAGATCACATTTATTGAAAGTGGATGTGCCAGATCATGCTTTGTGAAGAAACTCATCTTAAAAGAAGATTCTGTTTTGTAATAACATCACCTATTGGTGCATATAGTACATGCAGTGACTATTGAGCATTCACTTCTGTTGATAGAAACAGAAAATCGAAAATTTGGTTAGTTTGTGGAGAAAAAAAAACAGATGCTTGGTGAAGAAATACATACACACAGTTTGCATTTATATGAGGAGTTATACTGTTAAATAGAGTATGATTTTTTTTATTGGATATGCAAATTGTTGAGAAGGGGAAATGTACATGTTTTTATCGCTTTGGATTTGACACTACAATCATGGCACAATTTTATGGATCTTATACGATTCCATTCTGCAGAACCTTTTAAGAGGGAGCATGTTTAGCTATTTTCAGGTCTCTTTCTCACTTACAAACCCTTCTCGAAGCCGCTCCTGTGTTGTTTTGGTAGTTTTGGGTCATTGTTGTACTGGAAAGTGAAATTTTGCCCCTTTTCTGTTGGAATGAGAACATGTAAAGCCCTGAGGGGTTACGAGCAGTTTTCCCTTAACGTTTTCTCTGTACTTTGATCTGTTCATCCTTTCTTCCATCCTGACAAGCTTCACAGTATCTGTGGCTGAAATACATCCTCACTGTGCTTTACTGTAGGAATACAGTTGGCCAAGTGCCTGTTTTCCTCCAGATGAAACGCCTTGCATTCAGGCCAGGTCATTCTTTGTTTTATCGGACCACAGAATATATACTGTATGCATATTTTTACAGTCAGGATAATTTGCCTTTTGGCGAACTCCAAGCAAGCGGTCATGAGCATTTTACTGCAGAATGGCTTCCATCTGGCCGTTCTACCATAAAGGCCTGACTGGTGAAGGGTTGGAGGCAGGTTCTGTTATCTCTACACAAGGTTCAGTGAGTGTGACAGGTCAGGTTCTTCCTCAGCCATCCTGACCTAATAGCTTCTTCTACATTTTATCAGTTTTGCTGGATGGCCACAGCTCTGGAAAGTTACTCAGTGGATCTGAACTTTTTGAAATGAGATTTAGAGTTCTCTGTGCCAGATCTGTACCTGGACACAATCCTGTCTCTGGGGTCTACAGACATTTAATTTACCCTCATGGCTTGTTCTTGTGGCTCTGACCTCCATTATAGACTCTGTACATAGACAGAGATGTGTATTTCCAAATTACTTGCTATTTATCATCCATACATGATCATTTTGAAACAAGAGGTTCAAGGAACCAAACAACCATACCCCCAAAATGACCATATAGTCCATTTCAAAATGATCCTTCAGTCATCTTCAGTAACTGCTTTATCCCGGTCACAGTCACAGTGGATCCAGTTCATATCTCAGAAACATTGGGTGTAACTAGAAATACATCCTGTATGAAATACCAATCTATCATAACACACCATGCACACACACTCACACTCATTCACACCTAGGGGAAATTTATCATCACTAATCCACCTACCAGCAGGGTTTCGTGGAAGTGGGAGGAAATCTGATAACCCGGAGGAAACCCACATGGACACGGTGAAAACCATTCCACACACAGAGTAACCTGAGATCTCAGATCATACTGAGAAGCACAGAGCTGTAAAGTGCCAACATATAATTGCCATGCATCCCCTGCTGCAAACATCCTATTAAATATAGAATTGCCTTTTGTTCTGTAAATGGACGAATGTAAAATTGCGTATAAGCACAAAATAAAACCTTTCTGATAGATTAGTGGACTACATCATATCAGAGCAGACCTAACAACTGGAAAAGCAATATGTCCTATTACTGAGCAGGATCTACATAAAACTACACCTATTTTTACCACTAAAAAGCAAAAAAAAAAAAATCTTAAAAACATGACATGGCGCTGCAGGCACTGAATGATTCATCACCTCTCAGCTCTGAGACGAACTCTTATATTGTTTACATTGCACCTGGACGTCCAGATGCAAATAATAAAGACCTGAACTGTGCTCAGCCCCTGATCGTGAAAACAGCTTCTCTCAGGATTATCATTTTGCTTTATGGGTAGTGTTTATGAAACAAATAAAAATATGCAATGTTTTATGGCACTAGTGAGAGAGATGATAAATTGACTTCTCAGGTGGCAGGACTCTAGGAGAGCACACTGTAAATACTCACATATTGCTAACAATACACAATTTGGTATCTGCTACTCTGTGTGCTCACTCATATTAAACCATTTGACGAATCTCTTCTCATATTCTGTATTTATCCTTTATAGCATTATAAATCTACAAGACACCAATTTTTGCTTAATTACACCTTAATTACACCAAAGAGAAGAACTCTTAAGTTATAAGACTCATCCGTAATGTGTTGTTATACCACAGTGTTATTGAACGCTCCCTTCTGATTGCCAGAAGGTATTGATGAGTTTTATAGAAGGCTTAGATTAATGTTCTAATTTTTTATCGTAGTACTAATTTATCCAGAGACTTGTATAAAGGATGCTCCAAATGAACAGATTAAAAACATGCTATGACATGCTATCCTTGATATGGTAAGATATGGGAAGATATGATATTGAAGAAAGGACATTATTCATAATCACACTCTCCAGTCTGGTTCCTCTCAAGGTTTCTTCCTCATATCATCTCATTATTATTTTTTTTTTTTGCCACCATGGCCTCAGGCTTGCTCATTAGGGCATAAATATAAATTTAATTTTAAACTCTGTGATTTTTATTCTGAATTTTTGAATTGAATTGAATATGCGGAAAGACAAAATTCATTCATTAAAATTTGTTATTGTGAATGTGTAGAGCATTTGTTAATTACTAACCCTGTACCACAGAGCTAGTCAAAAACTAGAACAGGGCAAGATAGAAAAATGAGCTAGCTAGATCAATAAAAACTCTTACAACAGCTCTCTTTTACATATTCTCATGTTTACTAATCTATATAGAGATACAGCTCTGGAAAAAAAAACAAAAGACCACTGCAAAATAATCACTGCAAAATTTCTTATGTTATTTTCTTCCAGGTTCATGTATTGGTGAGATGAACAGTTTTGTTTCATGTTTTTGTGAACTGCTGACAATATTTCTCCTAAATTCAAAATATAACTATTATTATTTAGAGTGTATATTTAAAGGAAATGACATCACATCAAAATAACCCAAGATCATGCAGTATTTGCAGAGCTTTAATAACTCAAAACAAAATGCAAATAATTTGTAAACAAATTGTGTTAATGCTTTGGTTAAATAACATTAAGAAATCAGTATTTGGTGGAATAACGCCGATTTGCATGGGTTTCGGCTCCATGCTCTCCACCAGTTTTTCACATTGCTGTTGGGGAACTTTATACCACTCTTTTTGCAAAAAAAGTAAACAGCTCAGCTTTGCTTGATGGTTTGTGACCATCCATCTTCCTCTTGATAACATTCCAGAGGTTTTCAATAGGGTTCAAATCTGGAGATTGGGCAGTGGTCTCTTATTTTTTCCCCAGAGCTGTAAGTGTTTTTTGCTTCATCAGAAAGGAAAGCCTCTATTGTAAGGTTCTACATCCAAGCTTTTACACTTTCCCCAAAGAGCAAACTAAAGAATCCTTTAGCTATCCTTACAAATAATCCTACCTCATTATATACTGCTATTATGGCCAAGAAAGGATGCAGCATGGGCACATTTATAATTGTAAGGGAGCTTGTAAAGGCTTGTCAGAAATAATAACACAGGCCCCTTCAACAATGATGCAAAGCTTGCGAGGCCAACAGCTGATATATGTGTGCTGCAAGATCCTGACACCAAAGACATTTTGGCATTTATAATGTGATGAAAACAGCTTCCATAAAATGTGGCACAAACATCATTTGCACAATATGAGGCGTGCAAGAATGCAAATTATATTTGTATTATTAATACAGCTTTATCTTTAAAAGCTATAGCTTTATAGGTTTTCGTCTTAATGTTCTATTAATATATTCATATCACATTCATTTTGTATGAGATAATCTTATTGCATGATGCTTTTCTTCCTTTTTTTCAATTCTGTATTATGACTTACATTTTTTTTTTCTTCAAAGGACCTGTCCAATCGCGCGAGAACACGATTTTCCTTCCAGTCATTGAAATGAAACCCTGCATGACAGACCTAAATATATGCGAGAGGGAAATAAAAGAAGTAGAGGACTGGGGACAGCTGCCAGCTCAGTCTGCAGAGATTGCACCTTCCATGGCAGCTTTAGAAGATAAATAGCCATGGGGTGCCTTTGCCACCTGTACCTACCTCCCCAAGATGAATCACCTGGACCATCTCACTAGTGCTGTCCTAAAACACACAGGGTGCCATGATCTCACTCGCAAACATCACCACACCTTGACCTTCTCCTTTAGACCACAATGAGTCCCTGGGGCCTTTTGCAGCTGCTGAGGTGATGTATCTCTGGCTTGTAATAGTGCGAAAGGGAGCAGCAGAAGGAGACCCAGAGAGTGGCGTCGTCCGGACTTTGACCATCTGTAGCTTATTGGTTGTCATTAAGGTTTCTAATTTGGGGGCCGACTTGGGAATTTGCCAAACGAGGGCTGGGAAAATGTCATTACCTGGCTTCTGCTGAGATGTCCTGCACATATTTACATATTTATACACCTTAATTGCCTTTGCTTCACAGCCATGACTTTGGGGCTGAAAACATGAAGGAGAGGAGAACTCGGCATGCTGCCGTGTTTCAGTTATTTTATCTGAAGCCAAACTAGCTTGACAACATTTCCAATGAAGTAGGACAGACCACTGAAATAAAAGGGATTTAATGCTAATGCAGGTGCTCCTTATTACCCTCACTGTCCTCTTTATTAGGAACAGCTGTACATCTGCACGTTCATGCATTCATCCAGACGGCCAATCATGTGGCAGCAGTCATGAATGCAAATGCATACAATTATGTAGATACATGGCAAAGGCTTCAGGTAATATTCACATCAAACAACAGAATGTGTGTGCGTGTGGTGGTTTGGGGGTAAACAGATGCACTAGTTTAAGTGTTTCAGAAACTGCTGATCTCCTGGGATTTTCATGCACAGCAGTCTCTAGGGTTTACATAGAAGGGTGTGAATCACCATGTTGATGAATGAGATCAGAGGAGAACGAACAGACTGGTTGGAGATGACAGGAAGTCTATAGTAACTCAAATAAACACTCTTTACAACTAAGCCGAAAAGCATCCAGTCCAGCTACAGTCAGCACAGTCTCAAACCGAACAGCTGAAAAAAAATGGAAAAATGTTGTCTGGTCTGAACTCTTGAATTATTTAAATAGAGCTGCTCTCAGATAACAGTATACTCAGATATGCATTGACCACTTCACTGTTAATCAACACTTAAACCAGTGTACAATTACATGAAGTCCCTCAGGAAATATTTGCTAGAGGATTTCTGTTCAGCTGCTAAGTATAAATGAAGCCAAAGATTTTCTCTCACTCAGTCACTCCCTTTCAGTAACCGCTTTATCCTGATCATGGTCATAGTGGATCTGGAGCCTATCCCAGGAATATTAGTTTCAAGGTGAGAGAATTCACCCTGGATGAGATGCCAGATCATTGCAGTGCACCATGCAAACACAACATGTACTTTCTGCATGGTTTTAGGACAGGCAGAGGAAAACAGAGGACCTGGAGGAAACCCATAGGAACATGATTAGAAGATATAAAACCCATAGAGCTGTGAGCTGGCACACTGGACCCCTGCCCAAATATTTTGCCTAATTTTAATTAGTAGTGTAATGACATGATGAGATTATTAAGTCCAATGTCAGGATTATTTTTTTATTATTATAATTATTATTATATTACATATAATTATTATTATATTACATATAATTATTATTATTATTATTATTATTATTATTATTATTATTATTATTATTATTATTATTATTATCTAATATTATTTATATTATTTCAGAAGGGGAAGAACAATTTTCCTATCTTCCCCTGTAATATAACAAAAATGACCAATACACAAAAATCTCATCTCACCACTAAATCTAAGGCAACTGTAACTTTATTGCTGAATATAATGAGGAGTGTTTATGGTGCTTTCATTTCATTCGATACACTCTAACATTTGCACCACACTGTTCGGGCCAAATGGTGCTCATGGCACTTACCCTGTGTACACAGAAATAAAGAAATGCATGAGACCAGTGAGGTTTATCCAGCCTATAAAATTACAATGCCTCTGGCACAGACAGAGTGCTGACATGTTTGTAATATCATGTCCAGGGAGAGAAGATGAATGATATGCTGCAAATGCTTCAATTAGAACAAAAGGAGAACTCATTCAGCTGTGTTTAGCACATATTACCACAGTCAACAAGAACTAAGTGTGGCCAGATTGGGCTGTTTCCCCACCACAATTGGCCATTTTAATGAAATTAGATCAGGAAAGTGGCCTAATTTAGTTGCTATTGGCCTTCAGTTGACTGTAAGGTGTGGCTCTGGCTTGGATAGAACAAAATCATGCAATTACACTGGTCTAATTCTGCTAAGATTGGAGACCCTGCTATAGAAGTGTACTAGAATGGAACATATAATACCTATAATATCTGAAAATTAATCTTGTCATATAGCATTTAGAATATATTTACTATACAATGTATTTTTATAGGAAACATATGGTACTGAGAGGGCATAGTTGCTTAGTGGTTAGCACATTTGCTTCACACCCCCAGGATTAGGGGTTTTTATTCACACCTCTTTGTGTGCATGTGTGTGTGTGTCTGTGCGTGTGTTGTGGAATTTTCATGTTCTCCCTGTGCTTCATGGATTTCCTTTCCTAAAGACATATGCTGTAGGCTGATCATCTTTGAATTGTCCATAGTGTGTGTATGTGTGATTGTGCCCTGCGATTGAGTCTCTGCCATCCAGGATGGTATGAGACCACCCCCCACCCCCCACCTAATGCCCAGAGTCCCCTGGAATGGTCCCCAGGTTTCTTGCAGCAATGTGTAGGACAAGCACTACAGAAAATGGATGGATGGATATTGTAGTAAGAGGCTGATAGAGCTTCGTCTGATCACAGTGTGCATTTATGCAGTGGTTTCTATGTTGTGTTAGTATGTGTGTGTTTTATTCATGAAAATGTCATGAATATGGTATGTACTCTTCCTGTTTACTCATTGGCTTTTCCAGCATGCCTCCTGAGCATCTGTGTGTAGGTTGTAGCGTGTTATCCCTGTGTGTGGTTTATATTTCTTTGGTTTGTTTGTAGTATAGTATGCCTGTTTCTTGGTCTGCTTTTCAGTTCTGTTTCATGCTCCTGTTTATAGCTTTTTTACATTTGTACAAAATATATAATTTGCAATGCAACATACTGTATATAGCTGCAGTTATTTATATAGTGCCATTGTAACTATGTTATTTATTAATCCATGTGAAGGTATTTTGCGTTTTGCCATATTTATCATATCTCTCTATGTTTAGCGCTGTGTTTGTCTGCGTCACCTGTACTTTGTCTTTGTTATGTGTAGCACCTTTGGTCTAGGAGGAACTTTGACTTTGACTTGATTTATTTGTTTTACAAATAATTTTTAATGAAATGTTTTCGAGTAAATAGTAAATAGTGTACACTAATGTCTGTGAATCATTTTTGACTCTAGAGTATGATATATTTTTGACTCTAGAGTATGACTACTTACAGTAAGTACTTACAGCACTTTTAGACTATTAGACCATACTCTTAGACTATACATTACCCTTAGAATGTAATAAATATCCCATAGTTGCATGATCATTTTTTAGTTATGTTATTATATAGCTTTTAGTTTATAGTGTTATGACTTCCTAATCTGGCCTGAGTAATGTAATAACTATAAACACAGCTGAAGTGATGCATGATGTGAACCAAGTTTAACACTTCAAATAAATTATCAACAAAAATACCTTTTTAAGACCTATTTTTAATACTCTAAATAATAATTATGTCTAGACTTATGTCAAAAAAAAAAAAAAAAACACATTGACTTGGCATGTGGTTTTATTCTGTGCTTGAGCTCTAAGGATTAACCCTGAAATATGAAAATAATGAGGACATAAAGATTTTCACAAAGTGTAAGATAATTAGTAAAATAAGAGGCACATATTTCTGTATTCACGCATTTGGTAAGCTCAGCTTCATCCTATAATTCACATAGCCTGAACTGTCGTATTGAAACCTGATAGGATCTTATATTTTATGGTGTAATAAAACTTGTCTCTGATAGGTTCAATCATATCTTAGATTTTTCACTGGGAATATATTTTAGCTCAGTTCAGTTTCTTCAAAAAAATCTGCAACCATGTTTGAGCTGAAAATGTATGCTATCCGGATACATTATAAATTTCATATATTAGTACATTATAAACTTCCTTTGGATTTCTGCCTCTTTTTTTGATTACTTTGGTGTGAACCATTAAGCTTCAGTTGCTGAAAGTGCAATAATGCTCATGCGGTAACAGATGAGCGAAATAATACGCCATTTTTCCATTTCAGTCGACTGTGAATGCTACAAGCAGCTGATGGCAAATCCTTTTGCCATTCGGATAATAAAAGCATTTCAGAAACTAGCCCGGTTTTTATTTATTTGTTTTTTTAAAAGTGCATGGCAAACCTTGTAGGTTAACTTTAAACTAAAAGAAGACTAAAAGAATTCATTCATTAAAAATATGTTGAAAAAATCCTTTATTCCCAGAGCACTGCACTCTACTGTAACCACTTTTGAAATGTCTCACTGTAGTCTAACATATAAAAGTGAAGCCTTGAGGGGATGAAGATATAATGAGGCTAAAATGTTTGTTTTAAGAGCCAAACACAGCCCTTATATTTTCTTTGCTTGCTCATATGCACTTTATAATGGAATACTCCAGAGCTTTTGCACATGAAACTCTATCCACCACATCCAGAATAGCGTCTCTATGATTACAACAGTTTCAACACAATCCCTGTACTGAGAAAGGAAAAAGAAAACCCAATTACTTCCAACTTACTTTTTAATGAAAGCCTAAGGGCAGTTGTTGAATTCCAAACGTAGAAACAGTAGATGAGTAGATGATGCAAGATCAAAACTTCAACCATAGCGATCTAACAATGAAGGTTTTAGGATGAGACAAACATCAGGGAATTTCTTCAAATCCGCACCATGTTTTTTAATCATCTTTTCAACACTGGAACAGTTGCTGGTACTGATCCTTTGAGAATAAATTTATGTACCATTAAGTGTAAAATGAGGTACTTCTGTATTCACATAGAAAAGTTCTGAAAAAGTAATCAAACCTCTGAATCAACAAGTTATCCAGTTTCATGAAGGTGTTCCTGAACAACTATAAACTGACTGACCCCCATATTGGCCCTTAGGCTTCCATTTTAAGAGGTTACTGTACAAAGGTTTGATATTATAATATTTCCCTTGAATATTCTCAATTCAGTGCTAATATATCAAAATCCACATGCACAGGAATTTCACATAGACTACAGATGCTTTTGATAGTGACTGTTTCTCATTAGAAGAAAAAAATTTAAAAGAGCCAACTCAAGACACAGTATGTTAATACACTGAAATTCTTCAACTACATCTAGGCAAATATGATTAAGAAAGAAATAAAAAAGTACAATAAATACAATATACCATATCATTAAGTATAAACAAGACAATATATTGTATTTTGCACCAAGAGCAGCTAAGGGGGAAACATATGTCCAACAATCAGCACTGCAAGCGTTTTGACTTTTAGCTGGTAGATTTGCTGAATTTGAAACCACATTTAGTAAAAAATCTAGTCACTGTATTGAGATCTGACTGATTTGTGCATGCAAAACCCATGTTCCCAGCTACTAAATACTGTTTATCAATCTCTAAACACCACTGTTTGCCAACAACAAACCACAAATCATGATAGGTTACAAACAACCAATCACTGGTCAACATTTTTTCCCACCCAAGTCATTGATCAGCACTGTTTACTACTGACCAATCACTTACCGATGACCAGTTGCTGATCAGCATTGTTTACCATCGCAACCACAGATTACCACTGTTTACTAAAAATCAATCAGTGACTTATTCAAAGTTATAAATAAATGGAATGCTTTTGAGAATAATCATCTTTTGTAAAACTCCTGATAACACTGCTGACCAAATCAGCTCGCTAGCTGTGGAAATTTCTATGATAGCTGATGGCAGAAAGATTAGATGTTATAGCTCTGGGATACATGACATTTTAATATATACTTTTTCACTAATCAGGAAGGAGAAGGAAGATGGAAAAGGAGACCAGCATGCACATAGAAGGACATTTTGGTTTGTAGAATGAAAATGTGATATTTAACAGAATAATTATTCTTTATATAATACTTTTTAATACTGTATAATTATTATTATACAGTATTAAAAAGTCTAACACTAAACACTAAATACACAGAGTAGACTTTCATATGAAAAGGACATCAGTAGCCATTTTAGTTTCTAAACAATTTCCTACTAAAGAAGGGGGCATGAAGCACTGGAGCAGGAATGTAAAAATATTGTTTGTGTGGAACAAACCAAAATGAACAATAAATCATAAACTAGTGTTTATAGAAGAATAGAAGCAGAACAAAACAGTGATTAGAAATTAATCATTGAGGACCACGTTCAGCAGATTTATTAACTATAAAGTGAATTACATTCATGTTGTGTGAACTCCTTGATAGAAAATCCAGCTTTTTTTTGTAGACTGACCAGTTACCAGCTACCTTAAACACAGGTCAACCTGCTAAGCCATCTTGACTAGCTGGCAGAAAGGAAACAGTTTATGCAACTAGATCTTTTTTAAGAAATTAACACGAGAGTAAAGTGATTAGAGAACTGCATGCATGTACTAATCAATAGTCTACCATCTCAGCCTGGATAGCATAGTTCTGCACTACTTTATGTCATTTAGTATTGTAAATAGTGTGAGTAGAGTGTTCACACAGAAAATTCCAACAAGAAGTCATGCACTTGTTCAAGTACCTGAATGATGATTATTCAACCAAAGAAATTCAATGGAAAAAAATGTGGAATATTGGACACTTTATAGAGCGGACAAGATATCCTGCCCCCGAACTGCACTGTAAATGTATTGAAAATTAGTTGTGGGCTAAAATCCACTGTGTTCTCTTAAAGCTGGCGGCCATGCATTACATGCGTTTGATTTCCTTCATTTGGAAATGAACCATGAAAATAGCTTATGCTTCTGGTTAGTAAAAACCATTAGTGTTCCATTTGACAGGATACTACCTTTTCTAAAGTCCATACACTAGACCCTAGGGTACATAGTGCATAGCGTAAGCGTAAGTGCATAGTATGATAGTATGTTATTAGGGCCATTTAGGACTTTTCAGCAGGGGCCCCAGTAGAAATCTGATCTTGGTTACGACCCCTACATGACCTTTGGCTACATCAATATAACATTTTCAGTATGAATTCCTATTTGCCAGGCAATTGTTCAGCCTACAAAATCTGACTAAAGCGTTTGGGAGAAAACTGTTTCTCACTTTCATTAGGCAGCCTTGGCTTCAGGGCTTTAACACTGCTCCTCTCTCTCTCCATCTCTCTTCGTATTACCCCACCCATCATTCTGCTCGACCAATCACAGCACAGTGGGCGGGGCTCCATCTCTGGCTCGGACGGAGCGCTTTGAAAAGAAAGAGTTGCTTTCCCGCTCTCGGAGCTGCGCGCGCTTGTGGAGCTCGTGCGGGGATGGACTGTAGGCTGTAAGCTTTTTATACAGCGTGTAGGATTGACGCACGGGAAGCACTGAGCCTTTTCCTCTATCCGATGTGACACTGACTGGGGCATGAGGGAAAAAAATCACAGCTTTTCCTCAGCAGGAGGCAGCTCTCTGAAAGCTGGATAACGCTCGCGCGCCGAGGAGAGCCATGCTCCCAATGGATTTATTATTTTTTCCGCCAGCTCTCGTGCGGATCTGTGTTTTTATCCCCGCGTGCGATCTAGGCGCTCCTCTAAGGAAAACTTTAAAGATTTAAAGTAAACAGCAGCCCGTTAAAGCGGCCAGTGTAACTGCACGTGAGGGTGACGGCTTTAAGGACCGCGTCTCGCTATTGCGCAATACGAGGAGCGCAGCTTGTCATGATCATGACCGGATTACCTTTTCTGCAGCTGACCTTTTTCTCAGCCCGTAGAGGATGCTGATGAGGAGCTGCTGAAGAAGACAGCATCCATCCCGTTAAACTAGCCTACTTAATCCAGGAGTGGGGCAAGATCTCTACCTGCCATTCCAGGCTGAAGGAAAAGGCGCAGAGCAGAGACAGGAGTGCAGTTTGGGTATGCATGCTTCTAATAAACACGGATTCTCTAGATCAGCGATCATCAAGCTTTTCCCAGAGTTTATGACCACACACACCTGCTCTAGATAATCATTACACCTCATGATTAGCTGAATGAGATCAAATGGATTAGGCTCGGAACTCTCTAGGAACCTGCTTGATGATCGCTAACTGCTTATAGATTGGCATGAATTATGGATCGAAATCCTTAGTTCTGTATATCTACCACCAAATTTTTTTTTTTTTTATTGCTTTCATTTAACATACCATTTAGACAGGATATATCTGCAAATAAATGCTACAGGATGATAGATCTACAATAATGGGGTTAGACATTCCTGCCCTACATCTTCACACCCCATATATATACAATTTTAAATTTTTCTAATTCAGCTAATTATAATAAAGATTTTGGTGTGTAGAAATATGAAGTCAACGCTGGAGAGCTTGGCTATCTCAAGCCATCTGTCTGTTTATCACCAGGAGGGAAGATCTCCTGAAGCAGAGTTGGTGACCGCTGACCTAGATCTTGGATCTCAAGCCTAAACACATTCCCATTAACCCGATCGCAGATTCCTGATCATTGCACTTGATTACATGAAGGTGTCAGCTTTAAATATGAAGCTCTGACGCATGAACATTGCATACGATTCAGCTCTATATTAGCAGGATCTCCAGGAGCTGATTAAAGTTTGCAACATGTTTGCTGTTTGTGTTTGGTGCTGTGGTGTCTTTGTCTGCTCTTCAGTGCTGTTTTCTCCCATAATATTTAGTGAAGGGATAAAGTTGTTCAGGCGCTTTGCTCAGAAATCCATCACAGACTGTGGTGATTGGTTTGTTTCTAGTTGTTCAGATGTTCGTGACAGTAGCGTGTATGTGCATTTTCAATCTGCCATCCTCACAAGATTGCAAAGGTATGCTCCTTCACTCTTTGTGCCCACTTGAATCAGATGAGGGTCAGTCAGTCACAGTTCATACAGAGTTTAATTGGGCATGTAAAATTGTCATTTGTACAGTGGTGTGACAGAATGTGTTTATGTTGCTAACACCAATGCTTGTCTGATCAGTTTTCATGACTACCGTGTCAAGGGTCTAGAGGGCATTTTCTTTTTTTGCCAGAGTCTCATTAAGATAGATTTGGTTTCAACCGCTAAGGCATCCTTAGGCTAAATTGAGAACTCGCCTCTGAGGGGTAATTCTCCTTGCTTTGAGGGTTGCTCTCAACACAAGGAGAGCCTCTGGCTTGGCTTTCTACACGCTTTTTGCTTCCTGCTTTCATTTTGGAACCTATATAGTTGAGGGCACTTGAGCACAGGCACTGCAAAACTGCCCCACAGATCCTCAAGCTCTCAGGGTAAAATATCCTTGTGGTGAGGCTTGGACAAAAGCCCAGGCTTTGCCAGGAAGGAGAGAAGGAGCAATGTGTGGATGTGTCTCTTCTCTTGTCTCCTCGCCCCTTGTTTTTTTCTTTTATTCATCCAAGGCCACAGGCATTGCAGCACCATAGGAGGGGTTAAAGCAAGCACTCTGTAGGATCACACATGTATATTAATCTTCTTTCCTCAGTTCTGGCTGAGACAGACAAGGAACAGATTGACATTTCAATCGGAAGAGGAGCGGGTGTTTAAAGCTCTTTAATCTCCTCTGCAAAAATAAAGCGGCTTGCTTATTATTTAATCCGGCGTGGGATTGCATAAGCTGCTCACTGTTCTCTCCTTTGCTCTTTCTCGCTGCGATTAAACAGTAGGTTTCAATGTGATTCATTTTTATAAAGCAGCTTCTTGGTGAAATGGTGCTTGCCATGGCTCCCAAACCTGCCACATCAGGATTTGTCTCTGTGGTCAAACAGTAATAAAATCTCTGCGAGCAGACGCAAACACATTGTGTAATGTATATAAGTAGATGAGAAAAGGGAGCAATCTCTAATCTCATATGGGATCAAGGTTACTTTTCACACCCTCATGCATAAACTGTTTATATCTAGCCTAAATGAATACATCTATCACACTTTTATACGTGCAGATCCCGGCCAGCTTTGTTGCACTTCCTTCTTTAGCCTACAGAGGGCGCAAAGGACAAACGATGACGCGTGCATTACCATGCAGCAGCAGCAGTACATTATTATTCTCGGGCCTTTCACAGAGACCGTATACCACAGCAAGCCCACATGAAAAACGATAAGGAGAGCTTCCCGGATAGGATAGCTAAACATGGCCGAATGATTATCTGTTTCATGTATCGATCTGGATATCGGAGAGAGCTCTACAGTGAGATCTACTTGCCATCCAAATGTGCAATTGATTTCCAACACTACTGCCAGAGGAGATTCAGTCCACGTAAGATGATATGCTGCGTATTCTCACATTTGGGCTGGGAACTCCTGACACAACTGAATGAGATTCAGCTCTGAGATTCAAACCTGTATGAAAGTGAATGCAGAAGTGCATGGAGGAACACAGGACGGTCCTTCCTGCACCTGAGGGCATGCTGCCGAGGGCTTGTGTGTATGTCATTGTGTGTCCAGGTGTTGCTCTGTGAAGTTAGAAATGAAATATTGACCAGGAACAGTAGATCCCAGCAGAGACGGAAACAGGATTTATAGAAGGGCCCACTGTAAATAATACAACACTGAATTTTTACCTGGTGAATAATACGTGAAATATGTAACTATGTAATACTGCACACTCCCGGTTATTAGGAAGATATGGAAGAAGCATGGACTATTGCTTAATAAAATTATAGATGTTTTTTATTAGTGACTCTAGTGAACCTGTGCCACGTAGATTATATCATTCCTTTCAGTCATGGCATCCAGGTCATTAAGTGACAATAAAAAAAAAAGGAATTTATTGTATCATGAATGTGGCCAGAGATCTGGACTGCATGCCCAGAAACGAGAAACTATATGATTACAGACAATAAGCACAGGGTGTGTAGAATGCTGAGTTATATGAAATAATTGTATTCCATATTTGCACTCTATGGAAAATTCATTACAGTGAAAAGGACCAAAATGTCCTGATGTTGCAGAATGCAATTCCCATGATCCTCAGCTGACTTTGACACATGATCACTGGTCACATGATGACACAAACACTATCTAAAATACCGTCTGAACCCACCTACTCACAAGCACCCACACACCCTTGCTAAGCTGGTCAGAGGTACAGGGGGTGGATTGAGGGGTCAGTTCCTGTCAGGTGATGGAGAGGGAAAGACGATCGCTGTGTGCTGCTACTGGCTGCAGGCATGAGCCAGATTTTGCGCATGTATTGGTTCTAATTGCAGTATCTGCACTGGCTCATAAAAATGAATGAATAATAGAATAATAAATCAGGCTGTGGGTTGAACAAGAAATAAGTGGAACAGCAAAAAAAATCGGTACCAAAACTGAAATGTTGCGACCACAGAGGCATCTGCTTGGCACATAAGGTAGCTGTTAACCTGAAACACATTCCCAATACATCTGAGTCTGTGCTTCTTATTCATTTTATTTGAATAAACATGGCATGAGATATAACCTGAGATATAAGGAGCGGAGCTCATCCAGTCGCTGGAGAGCAGCTGCAGCACCTAGCTTTGAAAACTACTTCTGCCTTGCTCACATGAGATTATTATGACATACGTCATGGTGGTGTGCTGCTGTAACCACCTCAAGAACAAAAAAAAGAAGAGGCATGTGTGGCACCAAGGCATGGATGTGTGAAGTTGAACACACCTACTGATCTTGTGACTGATATTGTAAGTGACAAGCTCGAGGGGTTGAGGATTATGTGCAAACTAAATGACAGAGATATCAATGCTCACATACACTTAGAACCCTTGGGTGAATTATGCATATTCGATGTTAAAAAAACATCTAAAGACAAAAAATTAATTCCTTCTTTGAGTCTTACTCAATGCTCTTGCTTTATAGCTCAAAGAAAGGATTTGTTTGGACTATTTGCATGCTTAATTAGATAAAAGATGTTCGTAGAGAAATGGTCATCAGTGTGAACTGCTCTGAACTTACTTGAGTGAGCCTCGGCCAGAGTGTGTGGGTTTCAATCAATCTAAAAAAAACAGTCACTGGCAAAAGGGGTAGAAATAATCTGTTTAAAATTCTGTCAAACGAAATGAAAAACAAAACAGAATAAAGAGAAAAAAGTACTGTATCTATGTCCAAATATTACTACTACACTTCTATATAGTAGGCAATAAGCAGTACACCAAATCTGTAGTATGTTCAAATTTTTAGTATTCAGTAGTAAAGCAGTAGGTGAGACATACCTGCATGGACTACTGCTTCTGCTGAGATTCTGCAGTGTGGAAACA
Organism: Hemibagrus wyckioides; assembly: GCF_019097595.1. Classification (NCBI taxonomy): domain Eukaryota; kingdom Metazoa; phylum Chordata; class Actinopteri; order Siluriformes; family Bagridae; genus Hemibagrus; species Hemibagrus wyckioides. The sequence continues at coordinate 7,478,547 of NC_080716.1, forward strand.
ATGGACAATGCGCTATCCCATAAGGCAATGGGACTGACACAGAAGAGCTGAGTGTTCATAGGTATCTAACATTCTTACACCGTTTAATAACACCTGAGAAAATTGTTAATTTGCTGAAGGTTTCTAGAATTTGATCACTCCTGGGGCATAGGCCCCCTAAGAATTTTACAAAAGCACTCTAGCATATATTTTTTTAGTACTTTCTTAGAAGTTAAGAGCTAACATTATCGATTAAATCTTCAAGCAGCTAAGTAAATTACCAAGTAAGCCAAGTGAATCAGATTGGGAAAACAGGATAATATTAACACATATAAGAACTAGTCTGGTAGCTCCTTATTCCTCAGCTATAATTCTGTATTACGAATTAATGTCTGAATTATGAATTCATTGTGTAAATGAAGTAATTACTAATAAGTAATAAAAATGAATATGCTGCAGATACTGACAGAGAATAGACGTGTATTTAGAATAAATTCCAATTCCAAAAGTAGGATGTAAAAGAACACTAATTAAATATTAAATTAAAGTGAATTAAAAAATTTTTTTGGGAGGCAAACGCTGCTTTCCTTGGTAAGCCCATTTATATGCCCAGTAGGTGTGCAAAGGGTCATTACCGGCTACATGTGTCTAATAGAATTTTTATTTGCTTTTCATAACGGCCACTTCCACTTGCTCTAGAAAGAAGGAAATAAATTAAGATCAATTAGTGTGAGCTGTTTGTCTACCAAGCGAGAGCCAAATTACTGCACAGGAAGATTAAATTAAAGGCTTCGTCTTGGTTATCGTATAGTGTATTAAGCCATTCATTAGATAAGCTTGAGTAGCCTACAATCTAATTTGAAGAAGGGGGGGTTCCTATTCACTTAATAGAGGGGACTGTTCATTTAAATGGATTGAATAATTCCTTGTCCAAACCTGAATAAATGCACTATAATAAAAAAATACACATCAATTAACTACTCTATTCAGCTGTACTTGATGCTGATGTACTTGACAAGGAGTAATTCTAGCCCAGCTCGGCTGATCTCGCTCACTCCTAACCCCTGCATTCCAACTTCATTAATTATGACTGAACTCAGTTCACGTATATATGTCACAATTCATAAACTGTCTTCTTGAATACATCTTATCCATGAGAACCTCTATCAAAAGCCAGGACCTTTTACCACATGAATAAAGCCTTAATTATAATCACGATATTATAAAATCCAATAATAATAATAATCACCACATACAGTCTGATCATTTGTGGGCAGCTGTAAAAGCAATAAGCTACATAATTATACTGTGTGATATATTGTTAATACATTTTTCATTTTTTCAATAAACTGATGATTATTGCCACTTTTTATTTACAGCACAGTAAAATCATGTACACATTTATTTATATTGAAATTTAAATGAACCATATAATATAGTCTATAAAATAAGTATTGTGGAGGCTGTATACTGCGATGCATGTATGTATTGCACTATAATTTAATATAATACACATACTTATTTTTGTATAAACCTACAATAGAGGACAATCAATGAAATCTGAGGTAAAAAGAAGAAAAATATCAACATGGACTGTACATACATCTTTCTCTTTGTGTGTAGTCCTACATTTATTGAAAAGACATTAAATATACTGTATATATAATTTTCACTGGCAATTAACACAAATCAAAATTTAGCCATTCTTCGTACTGAATAAGCTCTACTGCACTCTACACATCCCAAGAGGCCATTGCTTTCAGGAATGATAAAGAATTTGACCTCTGGGTTAAAGCTAGTATTTTAGTCATGCTTCATAATAAAAGGCTGTGTGGTGAGTGCAGAGGGAACTGCAGTGTGACATGCTGACTGAACTGAGAACAGTACAATTATTTAACCCAAAACCTTCATCATCCACTCTCCAGTCATACATACACTACTCACAAAAAGTTAAGGATATTTAGCTTTTGGGTGAAATTTATGGAAAATGTAAAAAGTTCACGCTACAGTGATATTATATCATGAAAGTAGGGCATTTAAGTAGAAGCATGCAGTGGTGATTTCCTCATCTCAAACAATTTATTGAAACAAAAGCCAACAACAGTGGTGGGTATACCACAACAAAAAATGTCAATGTCTCAATAATTTGTCATGTGCCCTTGACCATCAATTACAGCTTGACAACGACGTCTCATACTGTTCACGAGTCGACTTATTGTCTGCTGAGGCATGGAACTTCACTCTTTTTGAAGGGCGGCCCTCAGGTCATTGAGGTCCTGGGGTGCAGGGTTACGAGCCTCTACATGGCGACTCAGCTGATCCCATAGGTTTTCTATGGGATTCAGGTCTGGAGAAAGTGCAGGCCACTCCATTTGAGGTACCCCAGCCTCCAGGAGCCGTTCCCTAATGATGTGACCTCGATGATCTGGAGCATTGTCATCCATGAAGATGAAATTAGGCCTGTGTTGCTCATGCAGGGGCACAATGACTGGATTAATGATGTTATTCAGGTAGTATTAGCATCTTGTCACTGTATCATTCACAAGATGTAGGGCAGTTCTGTATTGAGTAGACACACCTGCCCAGACTGTAACACCACCACAACAGTGGCTGATGCATAGCGCTCTCCTTGACATCTCCAACATCGTTGGTGGCCATCATTTCTACTCAACATGAATTGACTTTCATCACAGAACAGCGCTGAGGCCCACTGGTCCCTCGTCCAGCGTAAATGCTCCCTGGCCCAAAGGACGTCCACTTCTATGCCTTTCTGTGACTCTTCCAGGCTCTCAGTATCTCTGTCGCAACCTGCTGATGACACTCTGTGACACTCTAAGCTCAGTGGCCACTTCCCTCTGAGAACATCCTGTCTGAAGCCTTGCAATGGTGAGGTACTGTTGATCAATTGTTAGGTGTGGTCTTGGTCTCATGATGTCAAAATGTGAACAGCATGATGAAGAGGACTGTTTAAATACCAATTCTAATTGAACCAGAAAATGTATTGGTCGATTCATGGATCAAACACCAGTTGTGAATTTTGCAGCTTGTTAGACAACAGCAAGTTATGCAAAAAGTACTGAAACACTGAACAGTTGGACATGTGCATTCAAAAGTGTAGAGATGGTCAAATTAAGTTCACCTGTAAAGGTTATAGTGCATTTTAGGTGCATCCTGAAATTTCACCCGAAAGCCGAATATCCTTAACTCAGTAGTGTATATACTCCACATCATCTGTAGAACATATGTAAAATAACATATATGCAACAGGTATATTCCTTATAAATTGTGACAAATATATATCTGTATGTCCATACTGACGTATTAAAGTGGCGTTCCATCATCACATATTTTTGTTTTATAAATATTCAACTATAATGGGTAACAAACAAACAAACAAACAAACAAACAAATAAATAAATAAATCTCCTTGCATACAGAGTTCCAGGACTGATCAGTAAAAGCCTCTGATGCTTAATCATTACTGATTTATACAGCAGTTATACAGATGTATACGATATACATACAACTTGCCACGTTGTCAGCTCACTAATCGCACTGAAAGGGGTAAACAGTACAAAAGAAAATCTTCGAAAATTTTGTGAAATAAAACTCCACTTTTCTGGGCTATTGTCTCTGGCCCTGAATCTAATTTCTTGTTTGATGAGCTTCCTTCAGCTGATTAATTTACATAAATGCATGTGATCAGTTAAGCCTCATCAGAGGATCTGCTACAGAACACTGGCTTATGTTTACAAAACTAGAGTTCCCAAACCATGCACATTTACTTTATGTTTCATTTTTATTTACTATTATTATTATTTTTCTAAAAAAAAAGATCAGCTTCTGTATTTTTTCATGTATTTGGTTTGGTCCAAAACCTGTCCAAAGCTGTGCTGTATTCTCCAGCCAGTATGACTACAGTGTATAGTGTGTTAAGCAAATAATATAAAACTAAGCAACATTAATTATATAGCAATTATCTTACATTAGCCTTTATAACATTAAATTCTTATAGTGGTACAGATAGAAGTCTTAAGTGAATGCCGATTTTCAGGTGTAACAAAATTCTCTGAGAATCACCTGAGAAGCAGTTCTCTTAACAATGCTCTTAACACCTTTTCAAACAATGTGAAGTTGTAAGCCGGTGTGATCATAATACCAGAAACTGTGATATAGTTACGTGCTTATCATCCGTGCTGCCCATGCTGTTTGTTAACGTACTACAAAATATGTTTCCGCTCCGCTTTGTTACTGTAATTGCTGAAGCATGCCTCTTCAAAGCAGGCGAGTTCCGTGTTAAGCTTCTTTTCCGGTACAGATATGACAGTGTGATATCAGGTATGTGATGCCATTTTCACTCGCTGATGGTGTGTTACACATCGTAGCATGACGCTTCCTTGCCAGCTGCGGTCACGAGGCCGAGGGGAAATGATTCATTTGACTGGAGGCTGGGATCAAAGGCCCCGAGCAAACGCAACGCGATGAGCAGCCGATATCAAGAGGGGTCTACACCAATCAAGTCAAGCAGCAGGGCCTTTTCCCTGGATTTTAATTGGCTCCTGGGCACTGGGTGGCCTTTACACACTTCACACAACTTGAGATGGAAGCCATTACACATGGTGACAGGGTTGCCACCTCCACTGCAGATGATTGCTCACTATAGAGTGGTATATGGGCAAACACATAGATAGTGCTTCCTTTTTCTGCAGTCTGAAGGTTATAGATACTGGATGTTTATTATTTTTGCTGTAGCTACTGACAGTTATACACTCTGTTTTTTTTTTATTAGGTTTATTGATTAGATAAATAAATCTATTTATCTATTTGTTAGTTAGTTTGTTTGTTTTGTGCCACAATTATTGGCATCCCACATTCTTTGTTCTTAAATTCTTGTAAATACAAGTAAAATGGTGTTTGTCATAGAAAAGCCAATAATCACCATCAAAGTCTGTAGCAATAGTTAAAACATAGGCAGATAATGAAGAAAAGGGACAAACCCTTATGATGACAATTATAAACAGAAATAAGGCCAAAACTGTACTTACAGGAAGACAGTAACAGGACAAACCATTTCTCACATTTCTATACACAAGAACTGAATGAGAGAATGCAATGACACACACAGAATGTTTTAAATAGGAAAACTAATCTGGTGACTAAACTGGAAAAGAGACACGCAAATGATAAAACGGGTAGAGACACGACCAGGATGTGAGAACAAAGAAAGTAACAAGCAGTGCACATTGTGCTGGGAAATGTGGCATGCACTGAGTGGATCTGTGACAAGCTTGTTCCCATTTATATTTTCACTTTTTAATTAAAGTAAAAGAAAAAAGGTTGCTATCCATGACTTCCTGCTACACTGGGGTATAAATATGGGGTGAAACAGGACAAATTCCCTTAGTCATTCGCCAAGAGAATAGAAAAATGAAAGGAGACAACAGCGTGTTGACCTTCATAAATCAGGCACTGGCTACCAACAATAGCACAGGCCTGGAAATGCCCATATCCACTGTGAAGGTAGTAATTAAGATGTTTAAAACTACTGCAGTTGTAATGAACTTGTCTAGAGGAGAATGAAAGTGCATTTTGCCCCCACGCACAGTGAGGAAGATGGTTAGACAGGCAAATATTTTCCAGGGATCACAGGGAGGACTGCAGAAGAGAGTAGCATCTGAGCTGAGCAAGTCTCCAAATCTAGAAGCATCATCTCCATCCAACCATCTGTTTCCTGTTTCCTACACAGGGCCTCGGATCTCAGGGGACTCGGGGCACAAAGTGGGGTACACCCTAGACAGAGTACCAAACAATGCAGGGCACACACTCACACACCACTGCGCAAACTGCAGACAATTTAGAAATGTCAGTCAGACTATAACACGTGTCTTTGGACTGAGTGAGGAAACCAATGTACCCAGAGGATTTGGAACCCCAACTCTGGAGTTGCAAGGTACAGTAAATGTTGTGACCCCTAAGCCACTGTGCCCCCCTGAAACACAACCTACATAGCAAATGAATTAGGTTTAATGCATGCTAGAAAAATGCAGTGTGGTAGTTTTCCCTTTTAGAATGTTTCCCCCCAAAGGGCTATGGAAACCTTGCTGGGATACATGGCATCATGGACTTTATGAAGGTCCAGGAGATTTAGAATTAAATCTGGCTGCGTCTGCCATGAAGCTGACCATTGACTGTGGTCATATGGAGTAAGGGTCAAAAGCATACATCCAAATTAATACAAAACTGGTGCTCACAGAATCAAGCGTTTAACATCAGGCTATCCCTGTCCCATGATTTCTTTTTTTTTTACAAGAATGAAAGAATGAATGAGTAAATGAATTATTTATTTTTATAAAGAATTTTACTTTTTATATTTATACAAATAAATGATTGGATTTAATATTTAGGGTAGCCCATTTCTACCACATTGAAAAAAATAAATAAAAAAGGAACTTGTGACTTTTTTTCTCAGAATTGCCACATTAACGTCTCAGGATTCAGACTTTTTTCTTGTAATTTTGAGAGAACATCTCTAACTTTAATTCTCACTGTGCATTTTCTTTGTCACATTGCTTGATCATTGTCCCTGCTATTTTGTGTCATTGAATGGTAGGCCTGTATAATGGTAGGTCTGTATAACTGTAGGCCTGTATAATGGTAGGTCTGTATAATGATAGGGCTGTATAACTGTAGGCCTGTATAACTGTAGGCCTGTATAATGGTAGGGCTGTATAAATGTAGGCCTGTATAACTGTAGGCCTGTATAATGGTAGGTCTGTATAACTGTAGGCCTGTATAATGGTAGGGCTGTATAACTGTAGGCCTGTATAATGGTAGGGCTGTATAACTGTAGGCCTGTATAATGGTAGGGCTGTATAACTGTAGGCCTGTATAATGGTAGGGCTGTATAACTGTAGGCCTGTATAATGGAAAACAGTATAGATTATATTTGGCATTTTAGTTAAGAGTAAGACTGCACCAACAAAGCATCAACCATTCTCTGGAAATAGGCTCTGTAAGAACAACACTCATCAGGTAGTAAAGACAAGGAAAACTACACATGCGCTAACATGTGCTCGTTATCTGAAGAAGAAACATTTCAGTACTGTGTCAAGTGGATGTTTAAACTGCAAGAAAGAAAATCAGAATTCTGAGAAATAAAGTCACAGTTACCTTTTTTTTGCTCCATGGCAGAAACGGGCTTCCATAAATATGGGATATGAGAAATATGTGATTATGTTGACATTTTTCATTACATTTTTCTCCACCTTTACCAAAAATTTTCTCCAGTAATTCTGTTCCAAGTAATACTGGGCCTAGCTATGCCACATAAGAAAAAAGATGATAAACAGTGCTACAATTTAGTAGGCTTTGTTTTTTTTCAGTGTACAGCACATGCAATAGAAATGTGTTTATTCATGACTGTCCTGTATAATTAGTGAACCTGTATGTGATCAACCACAAAAAACAGACATTCCTCTGCCTCCAACAGCCTTACCAAGCTATATAAAGTATAACATTACATTGGCACACTTTCATTCTGCCTACATGTGAATTTTTTTTGGTCAATTTACCAATTTGTTTTATTTTTCAGTTCATTAACAGTTGGATAATCAGCAGAAGTGACTGATAGCTATACTTTGCAGCACACAGAGGAAAATAGCATATTACTCTGCCAGGTTTTCCCCCATTCTTTTGTATGATAGTGAGAGAACATGAAGGGATATGATTAGCCAGTTCCCATTCCTTTGAGTTATGCCTTTTTTTACTTTTCGCACTATGAAACTTATAACCAATGTTGTTGTTGTTGATCTTTCGGCTGCTCCCTTGTGCATGAGGACCAACTGGTCTGCACAAAAACTTGGCAAAGGTTTTTACGCCGGATGCCCTTCCTGATGCAACCCTCCCATTTTTATCCGGGCTTGGGACCAGCACTGCATCCAGTGGCTGGTGTTTGGGCACTGGCTGGGAATCGAACCCCGGCCTTCCACATGAGAAACCTACCACTGAGCCACCAATGACCACGAAACTTATAACCAATCAACTGGCTAAAGCATTTCTGCATATGATTATTGCACTGTTATAAATTTGCAGTTCTTGTGATAAGAAGCATGCATTTATATGTGCAATCGTAAAATCTATAAATCCATACTTATGTAACTATTTAGGATTGGAATAATAACATACAAACCATCATTTCAGAAAGAGTGGATTTTGGCAACCTCTCTAAACTTCCGTGTCTGTATCTGGGTATAAAATTTCTCTATCTTTGAGTAAAAAAAACAGCAATTCTCATAAAGGTCTTGTGAAAAAAGAAGAAAAGAAAGAAAAGAATGTCTGGGATTAAACTGAAGTGAACCGTTCGATTAACTTCCAAACACAGACTGCCACACAAAGGTAAATGGAAATACATGAAATCAAATAAAGTGGAGTGTAGACACAAGGATTTAATGTTACAGAACATACATTTCCATGATATATTTTCAGTTGTCAGATGCTTTTATCTTAAGAGGTCTGTGTGGGAGAATATAACCTAGAAGGACCCAGAAGCTAAGCACTTTCTCTTCTGTCTTAAGCTCATAATTAGAAAAATGCATTGTGTCACATAACAGAGAAACCTTAAAGCACCTTAAAGTTCTCTACAAAGTACCTACAGAGAAACTTTCTCATTTTGGAAAACTTATAGTTTTACCTCAAAGCGCTGACACTGACTGAATTCTGTTATATATATGTTAAATAGAAATCGTTTATTATTAGGGTTATATGCGCTCCAACATCCGAGCTCCTGGGAATGAGCTGTTACTACAGACACAATAATGTATGCTAATAATAATAATAATAATAATAATAATAATAATAATAATGATATATAAGAAATATCTGTAATTTTTCCTGCAGTGGACACTACATCATAGTTGAGTAGTTACAGGAAGTTAGTCACCTTCTGACCGGTCAGATTTTAGCAGTATCTAGTCCGACAGCTTGTATACGGTGACAGCTGATCATACAATACACTCCTTATCCTAATTAGCAATTGCCCCCGCCCTTTCTGTCTGTGGTCTGGATTTTAAAAAGGGCAAACATGACAGGCACATTATGGTTTGTTGTATCAGATTTCTGTAAAATGACGCAAAGGAGATCCTGAAATGTCAGGCCCTGCATTATTTGTGACTACATCTTTTTACATCATTCATTTCTACTTCATTTCTACTCTTACGAGTGGTGTGTCCTTAAGGAAATAAAGGTCAATAGATGTATCTAAGAATTTGGCATTTGATTAAAGTCTGGGGAAGTGAGTTAATTAATCCCCGAAGATGTTTTGACATATTTCTTATTTTAGAAAATTGTTTTCCAGGATTTCTCAAAGATTTGCAAGATTATGGAGGTATTTATAGACACAGTTTATTTATATGTTTGGGTGTGATGGATATAACCAATAAATATGGAAGATATTAGACATATTTACAGTTATGCTATATGTCTTATCATGTAGTATCTCTCTCTCTCTTTCACCTGTAATGTGGCAAATTTATTAGCTCCATATTTCCCCTTATTCACACTATATTTACATTGTATTTCACACATAATTAATATTTACATAACAATAATCAGAGGTATTACTTCTACCTTTTTTTTTAATCTCATCAGCACATTATGTAGGTGCATGGTGGTACAGTGTGAAGCATTTCCACCTTCAGGCTTCCTTAGTGCAGGGTTACTATTTAAAGTTATTTTATGTACTTTTAGGGTCTGAATGGGTTTCATCTGTCCTTGCAAACATGCCACCGATGTACTATCTATATTAAATTGGCCTGTGTGTGAATGTGTGTGTCCAAGGTGCCCTGGTCTGATGTCACTTGAGTGTATTTATACCTCATGATGAGCTCCAGATTAACCAGTATGTCGGTGTTATTGAAGAATAAAACAAATAAATGAAAACACTTATGCTGGTCAGGATTGTACAGTGTATTCGGAGCCTAGCAGAGGATCAGTGGGCATGGGAATACACCCTGGATAGGATGGCAGTCTATCAGAAGGCACCATGCACACCCAATCACACCCAATCCTGGAACATACCCACAAGAATACAGGAAAAAAAATTCAACTACAAATGTTTTGCACAGACAGTAACTTAAGCTCAGTATGTAAGCTCAAATAACCATTTATTTATTATATAGTATTTATTTATGTATATTATATTACTTATTTGTTATATGCTTCTCTGTTGAATCAGAGTGTTCCAGGTTCAGTAAGAAGAATTAACCATATGGTGTTCCATGCCATTTTTTGACAAATGTCTGATATACAGTATATGCATGCCACCTGATTGTATTTAATAAGATTAATAAAGCACATTGATTCACCATGCAGCTGTATTTATACCGAAAAGTCTCAAAAAGCAGAAATTATAGGCATCGCAACCATTAATGGTGCTTTGTATTTTTGAGACGTATTAATAAACATGTACATAATGTCCACTCTATCAGGAACACCTGCATACCTGCTCATTCATTCAGTTGTCCAAAAAGCCAATCATGTGGCAGCTGCACAATCCACAGACTCATGCAGATACAGGTCTTCAGTTCACATCCAACATCCGAATGACGAAAAATGTTATTTCAGTGATGTTGACCATGGCATGGTTGTTGCTGCCACATGGGCTGGTTTGCTTATCTGGACAGCTGGAGATGGAAAAAGACCAAGCAATGTGTATAAGTAACATATATTAACATATATTCACATATACAAACATACATACATACACACACACACACACACACACACACACACACACACACACACACATATATATATATATATATATATATATATATATATAATGTATATACAGATAAAATGTACATAGGCAGCATTTATTAACCCCGAAGGTCACCTATAGGTGGGAGGTGTGGTTTTGTCAGTTTCTTCCCCCCAGTGGGAATAGTGAAAAAATATTGCAGGCATGTTACTTTTTTGAATCTATTAAAAATGCACTTTTAAGAGGCATATCATGTTTATATGATCATATGTTGAATTAATCACCTAGACATGGATTAAAAGAGACAAGGAAGTTTAGGAAATTCCCGCAAAATTCCCTCATAGACTCGCTATTAATTAATAAATGTTAATTACCTCCAGACCTACTTCCTCAGGACAGCTTTAATCATTACCTTTTTTTCTGAACTGAGATTTCCATGACCTTCCTTCTGGAACACTGAGTGACACCGACTTCTCAATTCAATTCAGTTTCATTTATATAGCGCCATTAACATTGGGCATTGTCACAAAGCAAAGCAAAAATCTGGATATACAGCAGTAAGCAAATAAGAGTTGACAGTGGCAAGGAAAAACCCCCTGAGACAACCTGAGGAAGAATCCCATGCTCATTATATTAAATGGCCAAGCATGGTAGCGCTTAACGTGTTAAAGGATCATCAGTACAACCAACAGGATCATTTTCAATGCCATTGGTGTTTTTGAATCCATGTGTAATTCTAAGTGAAAACATCCACAGTCATCTTTAGGGTATCCCTGCACTGCCATCCACAGCAATATCACAGCAAACTTTAGACTAGACTCATGGGGCTGTACTCAGCAACAGCCAGTGATTTTCAGGTGAAGGAGTTCTTCAAGCAGAAGCAGAGCATTAGGATGGATCAGAGTGCAGGCATCTCATCAGGCAGCAGATGTAACATCTAGTGTAACTGCTGAGCTGCAACCATCTTGAACACAAAATGCAGTCAAATGAGTGATGTTCATGTAATTCTAAGTCGGCTGGAATGGAAACTCTTCACTGATTACAAGTCTGTCAGTCTGGACTTATCCTGTCCCTCTGATTATTAAAAGAATTCTTTTACTCTTTGCAGCACCTACGCCTGTCTATTATAGTAGCTAAATTCTGGTTGAAATCTCAAGGCTGCACACAGTCTTATTACAGCAAATTTCCACTGCCCTGATCCTCAAGCTTTTACACTGAATATCACCCAGGACAAAGTTTAAATTCTGTATGCAACCCTGAGTAAAGAGCTTCTACAAATGAAAGGTTTGAGCTATTTTGGAAAAAGAAAATTGACATTACATTGGGTGATTTTTTTTTTTTATACCCGTTATGCTTTCAGGGATATTTCTTAAAAGATATCAGTCACCTCTGTGTATAGATTCATGTTCAACTCAATTCAGACTGCCATTGATTGAAGAGGACATTGCTGCGGAGAATTAGAGCTCAGTGAGCAAGAAGGCCAAGGACTGGTCATTGGGCGATTGGGTGTATGAGTACAGGACCCGTCTCTCTCTACACATATTTCACTCTGGCAGTCGGACAGTAATGGTCTATATGAGAACTGACTCATTCGGCAGAAGTCTGCTTTTTTTTTTGGTTGTTGTAAAGAATGTGTCTTCATTTTTTTGCCTGCGTGTAAGTCTCACAGCTAAATGACTCATAGTTCCTCTTCTGCAATAGCTACAAGCGTAAATCAGCCCAGGCGGCATTAACTAGAATGTGAACAAGATTAAATGGCTTTGGCAACTGGTGTGTCATACATCTTTATAGAATTGGTCCTTGCTACAGACACTCCAATCCACTGCCACTTTTGCTTTCAGCCTTTAAAACAGTCAGCTGTTAAACAAGTCTTCTCAAGAGTAGATCTCATAGTGGACAGTGCAGAGAATGGACAGCATTTTTCGACTTAAGGTTGCTTTGAGTTATGAGAATTTAAACATTTCAGTTAGCAAAACTGTACTCTAATCTCTTACTTCCATTTGCAGCACAATGCGTACATTTTAATTTTTTTACTTTTATTATTCCAACACATTAAGATTTAATTGATTTATAAACAGAGGTCATTCAGTCCCATGTTCATTGACTGTACCTGATTATTCTCTGAGCTTAAACACTGTTTGCAAGGTTCTACCTAGCTGCTTTAGCAAATCTCAATACGTGACTAACTAATGATCATGCATCCTTTTTCATTTATATTTTCCTTATTATTTTCTTTCATTTTACACTCAAATATGAGTTTGTCATAATAAATCATATAAAAAATACTAAAAGTCCCCTTCCATTGCACAAGTATCGCCCAACTATTTTCTCACAACACAACACGTTGCTCTGTCTTCAGTAGAAAGATGGCCCAGTGCTATTTTAGATCACTCTGTTGTCGGGTATCTAATTCTGAGGTGACGTGAAGCTTCGATAGAAAGGAAAGATAGGACAGAAAGATAGATAAGCAGAGGAAAGTTAGGTAATGATTCTGCAGCTATAGCAAAGCTGATTTTTCCAACTGAACAAAAAACATGTAATTAAACATTATCAGGAAGCATACCCATTCACACTTCAGTGTTCAGACCAAATCTACACCCATGACTGTCATACAGCACATCCTTGTCCCTGGGGTTGAACCCTTTTGGCTCTTTTATTTATTTGTTTATTTTTAAATAAATGCTGCCAAACAAACAAACAAGCAAAGGAGCAAACAAATAAAAATCGCTTTCCCTGTGTGGAAGCCAATTGACCTCACAAGGTCAAAACTGACTGATATTTGGTCCCCATTACGATAGAAAAGTATTAAAACAGACACACACACACACACACTTTCTAACCCCTCAGGTTTGCTGAGGTCTGCCCTTGCCCTCAGATCTGATGTCAGTTCTGCCTTGACAGAAAATTTGATGGTAACTAATGTCATTTTTAATGCTAATGGTGTCTGACATTAGATGAAATATTATCTTCCAATTGTGCTAAAGACTTTCTAATAGGCCAGAATGTTCACAGAGTGGAAGAGCAGCAAGTATAAATAAAAACACTGACATTTGACTCTCACTGTGCATAATTACAGCATCCGCAGCTAAACACATGAGTAGTGATATGGTCAGAGCTGCCTATGCTCCATATTCACCCTGGATGATGATCATCTTTACCACAACTTTAACCATGATCATTATTCCCATAGAAGAAAGAAAATCGTAAAAATATAATTATTAGACTTTTTTGTTCTTTTTTCCACATAGACGATGATTAAACAAATGCCAAAACATTGACCTTTATGTACTACTTTCCCTAACACTGGTATTCCTTCTTAGCGCATTATTTTCAGACCCTTCAGAAAGTTCTGGCTGTTTTTCTGGAGCTTCAGTGGGAAATGGAGATGAACGTCATTCATCACTGTGAAATTTTAAACACAAACCTTGGAAAGGTCACACCGTTGTTTGAGATTAGTAGAGAGAGAAAGGTCACTGAGATCCCACTTTTCCTCTAGATAAGAGAGGGCATAATACTATATCTTTCTTTTATTAATGTGGGTAATAACATGGAATGCCTTGCTTTTGTTCTGCTTGCAGCGATAGCGAAGCCGCTCCTTTGTGTGAGCTGGTTACGGTGATTTTCTGAACAATGTAGCTTTAATCAGGAACAAATGAGTTTTTGAGACAACTTTTGGAGATATATTTAGTGACAGGGTTAATGTGATGCGTACGCCACTATGAAAGGCAGAATAACGTGATGTATGATGTGCAAAGCCAATCTCACACAGATTGTGTGTAACACAAAAGAGTGATTTTGTGTGAATAAAAAGATGCCATGTTGGTTGACACACTACATAAAGATTTATAGGCTTGGGGGAACTTGTAATCATGAAGCTTTTTATCTGTATTGGTGTGAAAAGGGGATTTGAATATCTGCAGAGCTATTTTAGTCCACGGTATTCGAATACTGAAATTATTATTCAGGATTTCTGTCTTACGAACACATCAGGACCGTGAGGATGTATGAGAATGAAAAGGTGCACACTGGGACTGAAATAAAGTCAGGCAGTGGGCGGTTTCCGCTCCATTTCATGTGGGTGGGAGCGAGTGGTCAGAAGCTTACAGGGAAAAGAGATAGTATGTTTTCAATATACTATAATACAACTTTGCAGACTGAAAATATTATACACCGGAAAGTGACCTGTGGCAGGTGTATAACCTTTTTGCATACATCAAGCTCTTACAAGGAATTGTACAATTTGTTCAACTTTCATACTGTTTTCAGTCATTAGATTATTAAATACAGTGCGCATATACTTGTATTGAAGTAATTATAAACATGCAATGCATATAAATGTGATCACAAAATATTTTAATTGAATTTTAATCAATGCCAAAGCACGTGCTGCTAAATTACAATGATTAAATTGTATGATCGAATATTTAGAGGAGATTAATAAAGCTGAACCCCGGTAAAGCCTTTGGTTTAGGATTAATATTTATATCCATGATTTCAATATATTATTATTATATTATTATTATTATTATTATATCTGTTTAACACTTAAACATGTACACCACCTCCGAGAGCAATGGAGATAAAAAAATTGACTATATCCTTTTTTCTCTCACCGAAAATGATCATTAACACTTCAGTATTAAAATGAGGTCTCTTTATGAGCTGTATGTTTGTGAAATGAGCGCTGGTGGATTGTACACCATTTGACAGATTCGGCACACTGGAATGTTTCAGTTCACCTTTCACTGGCCTTCAGTATCATAATTTATCAGGAAGTGCCCCCAAATGCCAAAATACAGATTTGGGGGAATTTGTCAGGTCCTGCTTGCTGCTCAAATGTAGGTCCTAATATGCTAGTATGGTAGTATACTTGTATACAAGCAGGTTGGCTTGTGAAAAACAGCAAGCTTAGCAGAAGTGTTTTTTTTATTTTTATCCCAATAGCTTTGTCTGATTGCCTTTTTTCAGGAAGAGGGAGTGAGAACTTGATTAAGTTTAAAC
Source organism: Hemibagrus wyckioides (assembly GCF_019097595.1). Classification (NCBI taxonomy): domain Eukaryota; kingdom Metazoa; phylum Chordata; class Actinopteri; order Siluriformes; family Bagridae; genus Hemibagrus; species Hemibagrus wyckioides. Next base: position 7,494,283 of record NC_080716.1, read on the forward strand.
CTTTATTGCACCTTTTGTAATATAAGCAGTATTTTATGATGAATAAGCAACTTTATATGTTGAATATATCGTTTGATATGCAGACTTAAAGAATTGAGAAGCTAAGTTACACTAGGCTTGAATAAAGTTTTATGTTGATTATGCTTGAGCAAACCAGTTTGTGTATGTAGGAACATTTTCACATCAGTTTCCACCATTTTTATAATTTACTAGAATAAAATAACTTTAAACTTTAAATAATTTTAAATTTTTCACATGCTTTTAACTATGGGTTCATTAGCAGATACTTTGAGATAATTTTGTATTTGGGAGCACTCTCTGCTATCAAATACACTCAAAGTCTGTGCTAGAGTGAAGTGCTGGTGAGTACTCTGTTCTCATTCAAACAATAAAAAAATGATTCATCATAAAAAAAAAAAAAATCATTAGAGTTGCCTTGGGTAGAACCATTTGGAGACCATGACAGTGGCTTTGAACTGCTGCTGCCACGGTCAGTTGTACACTTGGGTATCTGTCATTGAACACTTGATGGCTTCAGCAGGAAAGAATTTATGTTAAATCTATAATGAGTTCAGAAATTAGGCTGATGCTTATACTTCTGTATAGCTTTAAAGCTCCTGGTTACACAATTGCACTTGACAATTTAATACAGTTGTAGAAAGGAAATGATTTTTAATCACACTCTACAGTGTTTTTCCCTTTTGAGTCTGGTTCCTCTCAAGGTGTCTTCCTCATATCGTCTCAGGGAGTTTTTCCTTTCCTCAATTGCCTCAGGCTTGTTCATTAGGGATAAATATATATTTTAATTTTAAACTTTGCTATTTTTATTCAGAATTTTTACATTTCTGTCAGGCTGCTTTGAGACAATGTCATACATAAGAAATAAAATTCAATTGAATTCTCGTTTTCGAGGTTCATTGTCCTTCAGTAAATTCTGTTAGAGTTTTCCAGTTGGAGACCAGCCGCCCATGACACCACTTTCCTTTCATCAGCTTCTCACGGCTCCTAACAAAAATCATTGCGTGCTAACAAATAGCACTGGGTCCAGCAGTCCCTTATGGACATTCCACACGGGATATGGTGTCTCACACACAAATCTAAAAACGCACATAAACACAAACTTGCCTGGCCCATCAGTCCATCAGAGTCCCAGGTGTAGATGCATGGATGGGTTTAGTGTTTGGCTAAGTGAGAGAGACTGATGAAGTGGCCTGATATTGATGTATGAACCTCTCCGTTGCTCTGCGGTACTCTGTCAGCAGCATCACTCCCCCGCCCCACGCTGAGTCGATTCACTTTACCTGATCACTGCTGAACACGCTCTTTCACCCTGCATAATTAAAGCCTCTCACTTCAATACACCATTTATGCCTTGTAAATTCACCAGGTTGCCTCTGGAACTCCCACAGTGCTTCAGCCAATCAAGCACACCGTTGCTGTCTGTCTGGGCCAGATCCTTCATATAGCCTTACTGAAAACACTAAAATCAGTCCTGCTCTGGCGCCTCACTGACCATGTCACAGCCTTGCCTTGACTCCATCCTGTCCCTCCCCACTGAGCATTTTTATGTTTTTTCCTAAACGCGATCCATAATCTTGGGTAGGGAGATACTGAGAGACAGAGATTGATGGCAGTGAAGAGTTTGTTGATGGATATTGCAGCTTATCCCGGAAGCGTCTGGTTGCCTTGGCTTGATCTACCAGTTGTTGTGTGGGACATGGCAGCCTAGGAGGAGCTGATGAAATGTGTATCTGAGAGCCAGTAGAACAAGTGCCAACTTGAATGCATGGAAAAGATGCCAGCATGCCAACGGAGCTCCAACTCCAGCGATCACCTCAGCAGCAACCACGCCAGCTCAACAGAATGCAGAATAACGTGTCATATTTAGAAAAAAGTTATTCATGCAGTTTTAATGAACTTTTTGTCTCCTGGTTGCTCACCGTGCTGTTTGTAAAAGTTCCAATCCAACTGCTTTTAATATAAAACACACAAGAACATGCGGAACGGAGTTGAGGTAATGTGATTCCAGCAAGTCGGTGAGGTTATATAAAAATGGCAAGATGATGCAAAGGAGAGCAAGCTCGTGCCATTAACACAACAGGATCTTGTGCTGCTTAGAGTGTTATGGACAGGATGCATTGGTGAATAATGACTGTCCGGCTTCAAGCTGCAAGCCAGGAAGTCTCCAATGCAGTTAGGTTGTGTCAGCATTCCTACCTAAAGTGCTCCTTAATGACCCTGCTATATTAGTGCAAATAGCCATCTACAAATGAGTGCCATAGTCAACTGCCAGCTTGTTGGCAGCACACAACTCCATTTTGTTCCAAATGAAAAGTTCCCAATGGAAATTTGATTTATTCTTCAGGTCATTTAGCATTAATGCTAAAGATTGCCAAGATGAGGTAATATTTGTATTAGTAGGCAATATATTTGGTGATATATTAATATGTAATATATTCAACCCTGCAGTTAGATTAGACATAAATTGTAAAATAGACATTTTTCCCCCTAACCCAGAAACCATAGGGGAAACCAGCTTTTGCAGTATGTATATGAAAAATGCACTCGCATGCATTTAAGAGAAGTTTAAAATTCAGACTTTTTATTCCCCTCTTGTTGCTGTTGTCTCAGATGTCTGCACAGTCATCTGGTGATAGTCATAACATGATCATGTCATGCAGGACTGTGTTACAAATCATATCCACTTCCAATCAGTGTGCATTGTTTACAGCTACGAACTAATCACTAATGGTTACAAATTCATAGTCTACTATTGTTGACATTCAGTCATGCTGCTGCAGCTCTCCAGACTCCAGTATGCAAAGAATTTCTGTAACTGGATGGATCTCCATCCATCCATCCATCCTTTCTCTACGCCACTTATCCTACTGAGTTGTGGGGAACCTGGAGTTTATCCCAGGAGACTCTGGGCACAGTCAGTGCCAGTCTATTGCAGGGCACAACACACACACACACGCCAAAGGCGGGAATTGAACCCCAAACCCTGGCGGTGTCACCAAGCCACCATGCTCCCCTTTTACAAATGAATAAGACTGTATTTCACGGATATCTACTATCTCACTAAAGACACTGTACAGAATATGGTTCTCTAATTTCCTGCTTATTACATGTTGCAATAGGTTTAGTTTAGTCTACATGTCTGATTTCATGCACTATGATATTGCCTGTTTTGGTGCACAAGGGTTCTATTAGTATGTTTATCCATTAAAAGGGAATAGGACACCACACACACACACACACACACACACAGTGAAGTGTGAAACAATCCATGTGCATTAAATCCATGGCCTCATTAGCATGTAGAGAGAGAAAGTGCACGGCTCACAGCCTTTCACTGTGGAGAGGAGTGAAAATGGCCTGCACTGAACTCGTGCAACCAAAAAACGTTGCCAAACCTCCCAAAATCTGAATGCATTTTAACATGTGCCTATGATATTTAACATCTGCATCCAATTTCTCCTATACATGCTTGGGATACCGAGATATGGTGCATGGCCTTTATAATGTGTTGTGTATTTTTAACTTAAAGCTTACATAAAATTGGCAGCATAAAGGAGGCTTTTCATGTGGGCAGACTTGAAAGCGTGGTACCTTTATATATAAAGGATAGATGTCGGTGTCTTTTGAAGATTATAGAAACGGCCGTGTGTAGAGTGTGCAAACACGTCAAATAAATCATAAATGAAAAGCAGAGAGCATTCGCTTTGTCATGAAAGAGAGCGACCTCTTAAGTGCTTTGGCAAATTATGTGCTTATGTTCTGTTGACTTCCAAATTACTTCTTTTAAATGTTTAGTAAAAGCATAACAGGAGAAAAACAAAAAGTGCATTATCGGCATAAATCAATATCTGTGATGAAGGTGAAGAATTATGTAAAAAAAAAACACATGAAGAAAAGACAAACCAGTTGGTCTCTGTGAATAGAAACCCGCAAGATAATTTTAATAGCTGCTTCATGTTTTCTGTTTATTACTAAAACTCCTACCTGCCATCAGGAAGATCTTTTTAATTGCTTAGAAAAGACTAACACGTTAATTAGCAGAATGGAAACAGTGTTTTGTGTTGGGCTTCGACTGAACAAACTTGTACACAAACAAGTAAATGAGCAACTCTTTGAGTTTTGCTATCAGCATGGTGACACACGGTCACCTCAGAAAGAGTGAAAGAAAGCACACAGACGCTCACACTTGCTTTTGTTTTGGTTGCAGTTCCCTCAGGAGAATTTGCGCAGGTCATAGATTGGTGCATGAGTGGTGTTGACATAGTGATGTTGCCCTGCGGATTCTTCTAGTTCGCTCCCCCGACACTTAAACACTACAGCTGTTTCCTTCTTTCCTTCTCTAGCTGTGATTTATTTTCATGTAGATGCCTGCTTTAATGTACCGTATACCGTATACCTCTGCTTACATGTGCTAACACTCAAGATCTAAACCTTTCTGTGCAAATAGCAAGTTATTAAATATGTTCGAACAATCTCATTGCACTCATGTTGACATTAAATGATCTGTAAATGAAAGAATGGAAAAGGAAAACGTTTTTTGCTCCATCAGTGGGAAATTCTCGGATGTATTTGCTCATTAATCCTGTGTCAAGCTGGCTCGGGTTATCTTATTCATTCATCCTGAGAAAATGGCAGCATTGGGAACAGACTGCATGCTGGAGTTATGTGTGATGGTAAAGATAAAGCATCTAATGATAGGCCTAAACACTGCCTCTGTGCAAAAAATAATATAGCATAATATCCCACCCTCCTGTGCATGTGTTCAGCTTTCAGTGCTGGACAAATTCTATGTGTTTACTTTTAATAAAAATATAAATATTTTCTTTATTTAATTAAATAATACAAACAAAGGATTTCTGATTTCTGATAAGAAGAAAAATATGGCAATGTGGTTCAAAAGTCTGAAAGCTTTAATGAAAATGCTTCTATTTTACATTATTTGTAAATTTCATATTGCAATTATTTATATATTTATATAAAAAATGTATTCTTTATGTTTATTTTTGAATTTTAAATAATAAAAATAATAATAATAATAATAATAATAATAATAATAATAATAATAATAATAATAATAATAATAAAATAATCTCCATATTTTGGACCCCGCTGCGTATTTATCAATCCAAATACATGACGATTTGCACCAAAAATTTCAATATATTTATTGTATATTAACACACACTATATATTAACTAAACAAAGCAGATCATATAGCGCATCCCCTACATCAAATTGTGGTCATTCCTAATGACAAACTTCACTTTGCTTCCAGGTTTATAATTATCATCTTTATTTCATCATCACAGATTTTCTTTTTAAATTCTTTTGCCATTTGTCTTAACAGAGAGCAAAGTTGCCAGATCTGTGTTTCAGACCCACATCATGATTATCACTGTGAAATCTATCCTAATTTTACATTAAACAACACTTTTCTCCAAGATCCAAAAATAACATTATTAGCAGTGAGAGGTGAAGTGAATAACACTGATGATCTCCTCATCATGGCACCTGTTAGTGGGTGGGATATATTAGACAGCAAGTGAACATTTTGTCCTCAAAGTTGATGTGTTAGAAGCAGGAAAAATGGACAAGCGTAAGGATTTGAGTGAGTTTGATGAAGGGCCAAATTGTGGTGGCTAGACCACTGGATCAGAGCATCTCCAAAACTGCAGCTCTTGTGGGCTGTTCCCGGTCTGCAGTGGTCAGTATCTATCAACAGTGGTCCAAGGAAGGAACAGTGATGAACCGGCGACAGGGTCATGGGCGGCCAAGGTTCACTGATGCACGTGAGGAGTGAAGGCTGGCCCTTGTGGTCCAGTCCAACAGACGAGCTACTGTTGCTCAAATTGCTGAAGATGTTAATGCTGGTTCTGATAGAAAGGTGTCAGAGTACACAGTGCATGATGGGCTGTTTTAGCAGCAAAAAGGGGGACTAACACAATATTAGGCAGGTGGTCATAATGTTATGCCTGGTCGGTGTATATGCACATTGAGATAACACCACTTTGTAAGGCTGCTGGTGAAGGTTTCTATAAGTCCCCTTTTTTTAAATCATGGAGCAACACTAAAAGAACATTTGAAAATGTGAAATCTCTGACTGTGGGTGTAGAGAAAGCAGTGTGAGAGGCACAAAGGTGAGCTAATTACAGTGCTCCAGTTCTATGAAAGTCACGTTTTATATATCAGTAACTGTAATAACAATTTTCCCAGCATCACAAAAGTAAAAAAAAAAAAAAAAAAAAAATGAGGATGATGGCAATTTGGACCAATCTTCTTACTCGTCATGCAGCACCGAGTGCGGCTAGATTCCATACCTGATGCTGTGTCATGGTTCTGTTTAATCTCTGGACTCCTTCCAGACTAAAAAAAAAAATAAAACAACTTTCATATATCTGGAGATATTAAAAACGACCTTAATGTCCTTCTTGGACAATACCACAACAATTGAGACAATTGAACTAAACCTTTGTTTTTTCAGTGAAAATTGCTACAAAAATTATCAGACATATTTTGGAAAGCTATAGGAGCATGAGGAGAACATTTACAACTCTAAACAGCCAGTAACCCCAGCTCAGGATCAAACTAGGGATGCTAGAGCTATGGCAGGTCTGCCCCCTGAGCCAGTGTCCCATCAAATAGCTGTATAAATTTTATAAATAGCTGTGTAAGTTTTCCATGCACACATCTAACTTTCCTCTAACAAACAACTCTCTCACAATAATCCCTTTCTTTCTTTAATTAATAGTCTTATCTCTCATATGCAATACCAACAAATAGTTACCCTTCATAAAAAATATCTTCAGAAGGCAGGTAATGGATGTTAAGAACCCAATTAAGCACAATCACAACAATTCTATAATAGTTTCAGGAGACAGGTATTCACCAGGAAGAGGATGCTTCATCTCTCAGTCTGCAGATATAAAGCTAAGTGAAAATCTGTGGACTGAATTAAACAATGCAGACCACACGTGCAAATCTAAGATAATATAATGCTTAAAATGTTCATCAAAAAACCGCATGAAGGACTGAGAGCCTCAAGATCCCTGTTGTTAACAGGATGCCAATACTTTAAAACCACAAACTAATGGTTCTACTTATGAACTTGTTGTTTAGATCATATTGTGTCAAAATAATCATACTGTATAGAGTGTCCTTATCTCTAAATCCTCCTTCATGGCTTCATCTTCTTTTATAGTGATCCTAACCTTTCACAAGCATGTACTCACAACACACGAGTGGCCATGACCCTTAACATTTCCCTTCAGACGTATTTCCTTAAAGGGATAAACTGATAGAATTGTCCTTTATTTATGAGACATACGTAATATTATAGGAATGTTTCAGGATCTTCATGAATGATTTACTGACTTCTGTGCCTCAGTCCTGTTTGTCTGCTGATGTTGCACAGATCAGGCAACCCTGGTTAAAGCCTTTTTGTTCATGAACACCTACAATCATTTTTTATCTACCATAGCAATTTAAAAAATTCCAACAGGAAATATTTAATGAAATTTAATAAATGTTACAGAAGCCACAAGAAAAATGCAGTACTGAGTAACTTCTTTTTAGAAAGAAGTAACTATTTCTTTTTTTAATGTCTTTTTATTAGAGTTAACTAAATTGAGGATTTATAATGGCATATCAGCTGCTCTCTGGACTTGTTCTCTACACTGTTTATTTGTTCAAACACAAGAGTCTTTAGTATTAAAACATTTATCTCTTTGGTAATGAACGGTACTTTATAGTTGACCTTTTCTATCATTTTCAGCTGCCTTTAATGGCAAATATGCACTTCATGCAGCTCTCATGCAGCAGGCGGTCCCAAGTGCAGTTTCCGTAATGAGCTATTGCCTGAGTAAATTAAACACTAATGTGAGAAACATTACAGCACATTTTGTGTCTGCAACAAGACATGCTTTTTGCTATGCCTTCTCATGTACGGTCTGTGTAGAATCCTGGCATTTGTGGGTGGGAAGGAGGACTCAGGAGACAGGCAAGTTTTTACAAAGGCTTCATGCTTCTTTTATATTTAATTTGTTCCACGAGTGCCTTTCAGCGTTTTCTCACTTACAGAAACACATGCACAAACACTGAGTTCAGTTCAACTTGCTTATGGCCTCAAAAACCTCCAAACAAACCACACACAGATAAATTCGCCATAATTACATGCAGGTAAGCATCATCCCGTGTTACCTGGCAGTTGAACTCGCCTCCTCTCCGTCTGCAGCTTGACCACGTCGCCACTCTCTCAGACTGGTCCTCGCTGTCATTTTGTCAATATTTGTAATTAACCTTCTGCAGATTTTCTTTGTAAAACGTTTTAAATCTTTGCTGAAGTGAGATATCTGTATATTTAACTCTTTGGATTTGTGGACTGTGGTCATTCGTAATGAATATGAATTCAGCTTGCTCACACACACACACACACACACTGTGCCATGCTCACAGTCAACTAACCATGACACTCTTTAAAACAAACTTTTAAACATGAACACTTTGTAAAGTATACAGTCTGTAACATTGTTGCCAGTCATTACCAAACCTTGATAACTGTAACCGTTTCCTGGTTTCTGGTTGTTCTCGTTTTGCCTTTACCTAATCTGATCACACATTGTTTGCTGACCTTGAGTTTGCTTACAAATTCTTTACCACTGCAGATGTCTTTATTAAAATTCCGAACCTGCACCTGTATCCATCTCAGCTTCTGTGTCCTGACATAAAGTATTGACATAAAATCCAATGACAGTGCAAACAGAAAATATAGGCAGCAGGTTGTGTTGTCACGCTCCAGCGTCCACAGTTCGATCTTAAGCACATGTGATTTTCTGACTTTTTCTTATATCTGTGTTGGTTTCCTCCTAAAACAAACCATGCGGTCAGGATGATTGACTAAAGTAAATAGCCCCTCGGTGTGAATGGTTGTGTAAATGTGTTTGCATGGTACTTTGTGATGGACTAGAGTTCCATCCTGAGCCTGCCCTGGGAACACTGGGTGACAGGAAGGAACAGACTCTGGATTAAACACCAGACCATAGCAGGGTCCCATGCAAACATATTTACACAATCTCACTGAAACCCTGACCAGGATAAAGCACTTAATGGAAGCTTAATGGATTCTGTTGGAATCTGTAAGTGAAATCTAACGCTATGCCTTAAAATGTTACTGTGCTCAATGCAAAAACTTCAATTTTTAACAGGAATGAAAGGAGCTGATTTAATTGGATGTCTCAGCTGGACACCTAACCACAGCTTTTAATCACATGTCCTTTCAAACCCAGCCCCTTCACCTCCTTCTGGGACATTTTGCTCAGCTTTGCCCTATGTTGTCCCTCCACTGCTGGTCATGAAGATAACAAAATTATACATTACCACAATTTTAAGCCTTAAAAGTGTTCACTGGGATCATGAAAATAGAGCCTGTACTCTCATACCCACATTATCTGAGCATGCTTATTGAAATATCCCAATTTGGCAGCAGAATGAATGTGATAACAGTTTTGGGCTACTTCCTATGAGGATAATCCATAGTCAGCTCAGGGACTTGTCCAACTAGACTGCATTACTTAATAAATTGCACAACAAGCAAAATAGAAGTGAGAATATGATGAGTTCCTTATGCCTCTTTCCCTCCTTCCTGGCAGGTTGTGGAAAGTAATAAGGGCCCAAAGCTCCAGCAGCCATCCTATTAACAAGCTTGAGGTTATTATTCACTGACTCGTGCTGCACCTCAGCCTGCTTAACCTTGAACTACCTGTGTGTTATATTACTGTGCAGAGCAGCCGGTTGAATAAACTCATAGGCTCAAGGCCAAACAAATAGCACAAACTAACATCACACACACACACACACACGCAACACAGACTTACACCATACCCCAGTGTAATTCCTCACCATAAACACCAGACAAACAACCCACAGGACTGTAAAAGGTAAAACTCTTGGGGGTCTTAGACGTCATCAGTTTAGCAGAGTAACAGAAGACTGAATTATAGAACTGAACATTTTATTCCTGTGTGGATTAATGTTTTATCCTGTGCTAGTCAGCATCCTTGCCGTAAACTTTGAAGCTGATGCCCCTGTTGTTCAGACTTAATGCTCCCACTATTAGTTACTGGGACAAGTGGAGGTTGAATTTACTATGTGTATAAAAGTACACTAAACTTTCATTTATATACTGACCTTTTATGTACCAAAGACATATAAATTGGGGCAGTCCAAAACACACTGTAATCTGCAGCAAAGGGTCAACTCTCTAGCAGACAAGATTAAACATGGAAGATGGAAGCATACAAAGAACAGGATGTTTGCCTTGAACCTCTGGGGTTGGGGGTTTGATTCCCACCTCTACCCTTTGTGTGGAGTTCACATGTTCGCATGCAAACTGTAGGCTGACTGACATCTCTACATTGTATGTAGTGAGAATGTGTGAGTGATTATGCCCTGCAATGGATTTGGCACCTCTTCCAGGTTCCAAGGTTCCTGTGAATCTGTGATAAAAGCTAACAGATAAATGCTAAATGAATAAATGGATAAATTTAGGAATTGCACTTCCCCTAAACTCTGGTAACATAGTTGTACATTAAAACCTCTATTAAAATGGGCACAAGTAACTAGATATTGTTTGTAGTTGTTATACAACTAGCTAATTGCTAAATAAAATATTACCACTAATGATCTAATTGATTTCCTGTCATAATTTCAAAATAACAGCTAAAGCATATTTTCATTGATAGAATAAATGCATAGCATGGCTGTGTGTATATATATATATATTATAGAAGTACTGAGCATGAACCATAGCTAGAGTGCAAAAGCAAAAAAAACAAATATGGAAATCTCTAAGAAAACACCAGGTCTGAGTTCACATAGAAGTGGAAAGATGATAGAAGTTTTGAGGTCAGCGTTGGTGTCACAGAAAAGTAATTACTCCAGTTTAAAAGCAAATAGACAGTAAGTGAAAAAGCTTAGCCACAACAACTCTTTATTAAAGCATTATCACTACAATGAGCATGTTAGATTCAGCCACCAAGCAGTACAACTCAGTGGCTTTAGGTCTCTCAAAGTGAATAGAAAAAACAACCTTTCAGTAGTAACCTGTAGCCACTAACTCAAGTCACAGATTTATTTTACACTCATGCTTTTTACACAAAGGACTGCATGTAAAGCGTCACAGAAGTCGAGTCCCAGCTTCTGTTCTCATTAATATAAAGCCAGTTTTAATAAAAAAATAGGAAGAAAATGATGATATTCCGTCTAGATGGACACACGGATAACACACTGACATTGTTTTTATTGCAACGCCGCAGTTACTTCTACTAGTAAAAGTCAAACCTGTAAAAAGGTTTTACTGTGATATTAAGGTTTTATTTAAGCTGAAGTTGGAATCTGCAGATGATGTATTGACCTTGGCATTGATGCTGCTGTACTGTTTTACCTAAATCACTAAAAAAAAAAAAACCTCAGTGAATAGGTTCAAAGGTCAGATTCTTTCCTAGAAAGATTTTAAGATGTTTCATGGGTGCCGGGAAATAATGGAGCTCAAGCTGGATTTATAGACTATTGGAGAACCTCTGTGGCCCAGGCTTTTCAGAGTGCCACATCTGTCCTGACTCATTAGCACATTTCCAAAGACACCTGAGCAATCACACTTTGTCTGCCAGTAGCTATTATTAGGACAGTACAAACACACTGAGACACACCTGACTGTAAAGAGAAGTCATACTTACTCTTTAAATTATTATTTAAAAGAGTAAAACACTGCATTTTCTTCTCCTATCCAGCCAAAGATTGTAGCCTATATGTAGCCTAGATTTAAGTCAAGAATCAGGATTTTTTTTAAACAGTTTACGCATACTGTAGTTTTTGCTCACAGTTCTTCATTTGCAGAATCACATTATTTCTATAAAAAGTTCAATATTTAATCAGCCACCTCCTTTACATTATTTATTTCTCTTCTGTGCATGCTGCCAGAGATTGCTGGGGAAAAATGATTCATGTAAGCACTTGAATCTCCGAGGTATCCCGAATACTTACACAAAGCTCACTGAAGTGTTGTGGAGGATAGCAATGTGAGGGAAAGACGTGCCGTAATGAGCAGAATATACATGATACATGTGAAAAACAATCACATTTTGTTCTTAAAAGAAATTCCAAGCAACTGCTGATTAACAGTGTAAAGGATTAAAGTACACTGTCAATGTGTGAGTAGGATGAAGCTCTGCACACAAAGATAACTGTAACATGCTAACACTAGCGAAGGAAATATTTGTTCTACTTCATTTGGATTATTTTTATGTTACATATTTAACAAATTGCCTCAAATAGTGTCAACATTGACTAGATCAACATTGGCTAGCAAAATCGGGCAGGAAACTGTTAACCAGATGGACTTCATGAGTCAATAGTTAGATTTTCCCAGCTACCCTCTCTGTGTGTGTGTGTGTGTATGTGTGTGTAGGTTGTACAGGGTTATGTTGAGGGTCTGCCTTTGTGTTACAACCAGGTATTGATCCTTCTTTCAGTGCATCTTTCCCTTTCACTCTCCTCCTCTTCCTCTCATCGTTATAATTCTAAAGCAGTCAAGGTTTAGAGAACAAAAGGTTGGTAAGGAGCAGAAAAATGTTAGTCATTATCATAGGAAAAAAAACCCAGACATGATATATTTGTGTGGTTAACTGTTTCTGCTAAGAGAACAAAAATTATGTAAAACAAAACAAACTAATTTTTTTTTCCAATTTATACATGTGTTTAATATGAAAGTGCTCTACATTTGTCTTGTGACACTCTACAAGATGCTACATTCAGGATCAGTTAACGTAGCTGTCTCACTCTTTAATCCAAATACATTATTCAGATTCAGCAGACAATGCTTCCTAAATGAATATGGATACAAACATGCTAATTTTATTTATATATTTATTTTTGGAAAGCTTGCCAGCTTCAGAGATTTGGATCCTGCAGGATTTTCAGGCAAAAAAAAAAAAAGATGAATTGCATTCATTTTAAAAGCATTGTGTGTTCTGGGTTCAGTGTGGGTGTGCACTTAAATATTCATTCTTCATCGTTATTAAAAGAAAATGCTATATAGGCATGTTAATGAAATACTGCTTGAAGTACGCTATCTTGACAGGCATGCACCTCTGCAGTAGATGCTGAACTGTCCTGATTTTTCTGGAACGCACAAGAAGCACAGAAACTGAAATAAGTTGAATAAAATGTTATAAGGTGGATATTGTAGCATAAATAACAGTCTGTTCATTTGAGAAAGACATTAATGGTTTGATAAATAGTTAGCATGCTTTCAGTCACATTGGACAGAAGATAAAGATAAGAAGATAAATCTGTGTGTGCGTGTGTGTGTTTGTCAATCTGTGGATGTGGCAGTTTCAGGGCAGGGTGTTAAGCTTATTTGTGGCACAACACGTCAGGAGTACACACAGCGCCAACAGCTTGTGTGGATGAAAACGGATCTGAGAGCAGATGTCAGAAGCAGTGTGTGCAGAGGGGAAATAATCTGAAGGGAAAATTCAATACTTTGCGGCTGAGGCTGGTGAAGTGCGTGGAGTTTTGTTTGAACAACTCAAAACCAAACCATAAGACAAAATAAAAATCGAAGCAAAGCATTCTGCGTTTATGGGAACACACAGGACAGCATGGTAATAATTCAGCAGTGCTCTTACACTCAGCGTAATTTGGCTGTAAGCAGAAGGCCACAGGCCGAGTGACTCATTTCAGACATGTTAGAAACAGCATGACTAGATTTGTTGTTTATTTGTGCTTCATCACTAGCAGCAATGCAACACACAGACAGACTGACAGCCTTTAGTATGTGTTAGAAGGGCTTCAACAAACTATGCTAGAATTTTATATAGAGAACACAGACAGAGTTACATGTCCCAGTACAATTATAGAAGCTCCCTTGGAAGGCCGCTTGACCTCTTATATTTGTGAAGCAGAATTAACTGTTGTATAAATGTGAGTAAAACTGTAGAAAGATTTCTCCTTATTGAGGATTGAGGTAGAGATATGTTAATATGTTAGCTGTTGGGACACAGTGGCTTAGTGTTTAACACGTTTGCCTCACACCTGGGGTTGCGCCGGGTTTGCATGATCTCCTCATGCACTGGGGGTTTCCTCAGGGTACTCCAGTTTTCTTCCCAAGTCCAACTTCCCAAAGTAGGCTGACTGGCATCTATAAGTAGTTTGTAGTGTGTGAATGGGGTTTGTGTGTGTGTGTGTGTGTGTGCTTTCTGATGGGTTGGCACATGGTCCAGGGGGTCCCCTGAGTCTCTTTTGTACCCTGAGTCTCCTGGGATAGACAATAAAAATGACACTAAAAGCCTCTTGACTTGACGTCACACACACACACACACACACACACGCGCGCACGCAAAAGCAAAAGAAAATGCCCAATTATAACTTACTTTTTCCTGTGACTGCCCATAAATTCATCATCATCCCATGCTGACATCTTTACTCTTATGAGGCAGATAGATGAAGTCCTCAGATAAACATGCCAAACCAGCTAGCTCTTGATTGTAGACTGATACGAGGCCAAGATAGTGACAGGCGTGGAGTGAGTTTCTGGGGCAGAAAGTGTGTGTATGTGTGTGTGTCCAACTTTAAATTTCAGTAAACTTACACAATTGTTTAGAATAAAATAGAGTAGAGTAAAAATAGTCTAAAAAGGCTGAATATAGTCTGTTTTTACTCTATTTGATTCTATTTTTATGACACAAAAGTATAGAATTAAAATAAAAATAAAATTTAAGTGCACAGGTAGGAAAAGGGAAAATATATAAAAAGTATACAAATCTAGTTTGAGTATGTATACAGTATGACTGATATGTCCATGTTTCTGTGTGTGTGTGTGTGTGTGTGTGTGTTTGTACGTCTCAGAACTTCATTCCTCATTAGAAGTGTGAGTGTTGTGTAGGTGTGTGGGAGTGGTGTTTGCACAGGGCTCAAGCTTGTTCCTCAATTACCAAATGAGTTTACACAGCGTTTGACAAAGCCTGGCTCCCAGTCCACATAACTTATGAAGCAGCATGAATCAAATAAGCATTTTCTGGGATCCATTCGTCCTTCCTTCTCTTTCCTTAATGGAATGATACGTAGTATTGATTTTATGCCTCACAATTTCCATAAAAAATATAGATAGATTTTGGATTTCAGTTGTATATAAAAATGGCCTTTACACCATTAAGTGGCACTACTGAGTGTATTGCACATATTATCACTCCATTAGTTGATGTATAAATGAGAATGTTTCTTTTTAGTTCAACCACCGATTAGGCCTTCGATCTTGAACAAGCCTTTTTTAAAGTTTAGTTTAAAGGAGCAAGATTTAAGATTTTATTTGTCTATTTACTTCCAGCAGCATGAGAACACAGGCCACTCCTACTGTACTGTGCATATTAAATAGTTAATTAGATAGATAGATAGATAGATAGATAGATAGATAGATAGATAGATAGATAGATAGATAGATAGATAGATAGATAGATAGATAGATAGATAGATAGATAGATAGATATTTTTCTTTTTACTCCTTGAGCTTAATTTGTATAATCTACAGCAACATGAAAACACAGGCCACTCCTACTGTACTGTGCATATTAATAGATAGATAGATAGATAGATAGATAGATAGATGTGCCATATGTTACATGTTACATGTAGTAGCATGATGTGCAGTTATGTTACATGTAGAATAGGGAAAGTGATGTATTGAACACACAGCTGAGTTACATGTAGTAACAGTCCAGTGTGCAGGATTTCAATGAAGTAAACAACACTTAAGAAATCCTGAGGGATCTGTATGGTGGACATGTCTGTATTGAGGAGTCTGATGGCCTGAGAGAAGAAGCTCCTCCTGATCCTCTCAGCTTTAGTCTTCAGACTGCAGAACAGTTTGCCTGATTGCAACAAACTGAACAAAGGTGCTGCATGCGGTTATATAGGTTGTGTGATAGACAACTGATTATTTTTCTCTATCATCACATCCTAAAGTGCTTTATTCCTAACATACCACAGCAATTTGCCATCATTAATGTTTTTTTTAAATTATTTATTATATAATATATTCTAATGCCATACATTTTGTAAAATCCATTTGCAGTTTCATTTAATCTTGTTACAGAAAATGAATCAACATCAAATCATGACTGTGAATGAAACAATGCTGCAGTTTAATTACAGTTATTACACACCTTGTTAAACAAAACACGCCATCTCGAGCAGACTGACAGAATTACAGAAAATAAAGTTGAATAAGGAGCTGATAATATCGTACAGTACCAAACTCACACTGAGTGGAAAACCTTGTGCCCTGTTGGCTACACAGATGTGAAAGGAAAAGATGTTCGGCTGCCTTAATACCCAGTAAAGCTGACTGTTCTTAGCTTTTGTTCTTTGATAGGAAATCTAACCTCCCCATCATTTCACTTTTTATGAGTCTCCGTGTATGTATTACTATCATTATTATTTTTTCGTGCAATTATGGTGGCAGCAGATGGGTTGAAGGCAAGGTTACTGCGCCTTTATGTCTGTTTGCCAAGCTAGGAATGAACGCTTGTAATAAATTAATTTTTTTAAACAATCAAAATGAGGAGACTGAGGTTTCATTGCATGTTTGTTTGTGTTAGTAAGCAGACTTGCTGTCTTGCGGTACGCTTGTGTAAGAACGATCGCATTGTTAATGTTTAAGAGATTCCTCCCCACCATGTGTTCAAGCGGCTAGAACAGCTGGACGGAAGAGCACTAAGAGATCATTTATAGCTTGATAGAGAGATATCTGTCTCACAGCTTAATGCAGCTGGACTGTGGGAATCCCTCATTCTATGCCAGACAGGTCAGCGTCAACAGATAACCGTCTCCTAGTTAATATTCAGCAACATCTGGATTATGCTTTGCTGATTACATTTATTGATATTCTATCTTGCTAACAAGACGGAAGCCATAGTTTTCATGATCATGCTTACACACACACCCAAACTCCAGTAGATATGTGTGGATGGGTTTTATGTGATTATTTTCACACGAATGTGTGTTCACGCCTCTGTAATTCGGTTAGCTGGTTAACTAGTCGTGCTTACATGTTTTAAATAAAATGTCTCTTTTCTCTTTTGTATTTCACTTATTGGATCATGCTGTTTCTGTTTATAAGGCGTGATCTAATATAACTTACGGATCCTGTGGAATTTGCTCAGAACAGTAGAAATGAAAATGAACAATTTGTTTGATGTAAACCTATAACGGATCATTAAAACAGAAATATTTATGATTATATATATTCAAAAAAATGAATCAATACCAGATATTTTTGCTGGAAAATGATGTTTAATTATCTCCCCAGTGTATAGAAAATATTCCCACTGCGAGGCCGGCCCTGTATAATGCTGGCCCTTATTAAAACTTTGGCTCTGAAGCCGACTCTGTCTCGTGTTCTACTTTGCTGCTTCCAGTCTCTATCACTCTGACATGTCCATGTGCTGTAACAGTGTGATGCAAGGTTTTAGTATCAGATTCGTTCCTTCTTTCCTGCATCTCTTCTTACGAGAACAAAAGAATCTCACGCCCCCAGGCCACCCTCTCCCTGCTTCCTTCTGTGCAATAGGTGTGAAATGTGGTGCTGCTTAGACAACCAGCAACTCTACATTTCATTCCTTAAAATAAGATTTGGTCAGAAGAGTTGTCAGAGTGGCGCAGCTATAACAACGCCTACAGTATCAACGTAAATCCAAACAGATGTTTGACATTCATAATTACTCTCAAAGTGGTGGGAAAATATATGCTGATGAGTTTATTTTCCAGTTTAATATCATTTGTGGTGGAATGCTCCTGGTATCACTGTCATCGTCCACAGCAGGGATCAGAACAGAAACTGCTAACGTTTTATGACAGATTTCTTTCTAAACCGATCATTTGAGTACAGTATAACTCATACCATACTACGTGCTACATAGCCCTGGCTTCGAGCCTGTGTTCATACCTGCAGCGATTGTTTACTTCACCTCACTCAAACTGTACTATACTGGATGCTAGGTTGCATTCCCATCTTTAGTGTACTGCTGGTTGTCATTGTTTCAGTAGCAGAGCCAGATTTGGTTTGAATTTGACAAATCAGATGTCTTTTTGCTAAATATAAAGAAATCTATAGGAGATTGCTTGCGTATAGATTGTATTCCTGCATTGTATCGTGTATAGTCTCAGAAGAACTCATGTCTAAACCTAAAATAAAACAAAATACAATTTTGCGTACATCAAACTGCTGGTAGCAACACTCACCAAATGTCTTAGGCACTGTGAGAAGGAACAAACATGTAAAAGAAAAAACACCGAAAGTGTGTCACAGTGGGGGGATTAAAGTAAAGGAAGCATACCATCATTCCTCACTGCTATTGCTGGTCACTAAATTGCTTAAGCTTTGCTCATTTTTGTCACAGGTGCAAATAATGGCCCTGTCCCAAATGGTGCACTTGTGGCCTCGCGGTCTTCATTTGCGTCTGCCAAATAGGTACAGAAGGCCGTAGGGTGTTCCATTTCTCATTTTAGGCTTCAAATGAGTGCTCATCAGTGCCCTCAGCGCGCCCTTATTGCGCCATTTAGCAATGCCTGCAATGAAGCAGACTCAGCATCAGTCTCTGAAGCCTTTACTATTACCATCGAAGGCCAACGGCCAAACCTAGATGCAGTCCTAAATTGTTATTCATTATTAATTGAACTTGTCATTAGGCAGCATTGCAGCAATATCTGTTAAACAAATACTGTAAAAATGATTTAATTTAGTTAATCTAGACACTGATTTACCTGAAGCTACAGCATTCATTCTGAATCTGCCATGATACCATCATTTACATTTATCAGTGTTTTTTTTTTTTTTTTGTGGAAATGAGGAAATGATTTTGAATGTTATCTTGTTATCTTGAGTGTAGCTATATCAGGTATAATCATGACATTTGAGCATAATATTTTGACTCCATTGTGGCAAGCAAAATGAAATGAAATCTTTCAGACCATCCTAAATGCTCACTTTTACATCCGTGCAGCTCCGAAAACTGTTCATGGCAGTTCTTATTATATGTCATTTTGTTTATTTTGTCAATTTAGTGGCCCTGAATTGAAAAGGTAACACAAATAATAATAAGAACCATGACGCTGATGAATTCTCAGATCTGATTGGTCAGATGGTGTTGACTATTTTTCTTTTAACACTCGCTCTGACACAGAGGTGGGTAGAGTATCCAAAATCTGTACTCAAGTAAAAGTACAAGTACTTATAGAAATATTTACTCAAGTAAAAGTAAAAATCTTAATAGTTACTTGAGTAAGAGTAAAAAAGCAAAAAACCAGAGCGAAAAAACAGAATAGCAAACTACTTGGGACGCTTTCACACCTCACACCTCTCCTTAAAAGTCTCTTTGTTCTGGTTTTATAAAACATAGGTTGAAGTAAAGTAGCCTATCTCAGTCCAATGATGGCCACATCTCAGTCCAGTGATGGGTACATTAACATTACATGACCTGTCATTTGCAATAAAATCTCAAACACACCCCGGTGTTTTTCTAACAATTAACTCTGTCTTTATTTTCACATTCACAACACAAACTTGTCAGCATCTGCATTTAAACAAGCTAACAGAGAACAAAAGAGATGGTGTGTGTGTGCAGAGTGTGTTTTATTATTAGAGAGTATTATGTTTGTGTATGAACTTGTTTGTGTGTGTCTGCCCTTCAGTATGTGAGTGTTTATTTTGTCATATGTTCTTTCTTGAACAATCAGTTTTACAGAATGTTACTGTGGACTGATCCTCGTTTTCTTGACCTGATTGGTGAATCCTCTGATGAAATAATAATATATGCATTTTATAAGTACATGCATTCTTCATAGGTAGGAATAAAATTTTTATTTTCTATGTATGTTCTACACTTTGTTGAGGTGTCCGTATTTCTGTATAAATGCGTGACGTCACAGTATGCTGTGTTGTTTGTAGGGTTCACAAGATCTTGCTTGCACGAGAGGGCATGTGAGGAAAAACATTTGGACAGTGTGAGAAATGTGCTATTAAAATAAGGTCAATGTGCCCATAGTTACCAAATGACCATTAATAGAGTTCAAATATGCCTAAATTTGACACTTACTGCTCCGTGTTTTTTCAGGTTGGAGATGGAATTCTTGTACGCTGCGATGTCAGGTGGTTTTGGTGAACACAGCATGCATCGCATGATGAAACTATTCTTTTTGACATCTTGGAGTGAAAACGGACTAAACTGCCTCCGTTAACTCGCACTCGTCTTCCTCTGCTTCAGCTCCATCCGCGACAGCCTCTCGCGAAGCAGCCTCTCCAAAGTCTCGCGACACTTGCGAACAAGCCATATAAACTAATAAAAATCTCATACTGTATTAATTATTAACATTTGACAGTAACGGAGGAACGCCACCAAATGTAGTAAAAATGAGTAAGAGTAAAAGTACACATCTTTAAAAATACTCTAAAAGTACAATTACCCAAAAAATTTACTCAAGTAAATGTAATTGGTTCCTACCCACCTCTGCTCTGACAGTAGTAGCAGGCTGCAAGAGGTTTATATTGAGGCATGTGTTCTAATACATACTGTACACAGGTACTTGCATGCAAGAAGCTCCACTTAAACTGATTAAATGTAATGAAATATTGAGTTTTCAGTGAAGAGATAGTTATTTAGCATTCTTGGAAGGAGTCTCCAGTGTCAGTGTTGAGTAACAGTCAGATAAAACTTAAGAGAAAAGAGAGATGCTGGTGAAGGAATGACCTTGCATTGTTAGAGGTTGTTACTCTGACCTTGTCTGTCTAGGGTTATATCATTGCATAATATTTTAATTCATTTCAGTTTAATTTATTTGTATAGCGCCTTTTACAATGGACATTGTCTCAAAGCAGCTTTAAAACTATATATATATATATATATATATATATATATATATATATATATATATATATATATATATGTATATATATATATATATATATATATATATATATGTAGTTTAAATTTAAGTTACTCTTTTATCCCTAATGAGCAAGCCTGTGGCGATGGTGGCAAGGAAAATCTTGCTGTGATGTTATTAGGAAGAAACCTTGAGAGGAACCAGGCTAAGAAGGGAAACTCATCCCCATTTGGGTGAAAATATACTACTATACTATTAATATAGTATTTTACACATACATAAAATATATTTGTTCACATTATATGAATGCCAAAACTCTTTTCATGCTTAAAAATATTTTTTTTAAATCCTTGCCAATTTTGGAAAAGCTCAGACGTTCTAGTAAGAAACATCATTATTCTGAACTGAAGCTTTGATATTTTTTTCATTAACATCTCCATGTGCTTTGCGATCTTCTTCAACTCTTCTGAGACTAAAATGTGTTTTATTTACTACATCCCAAACCCAGAAGATGTGTTGCACATCCTTTCCTGGGAGATGTTGAAACCCCCCAAAAAAACAACTTGGGCAGGATGTGAAAGCATGCCGTTAGTGTAACGTATTTATACATTTTGCTTTTTCGGATTTAATACAGAAACCATTTTGTTGAGGAATGTACCAGAAGTATCAATCACACCGACTCAGAGATGGGTGTTAATTTAATGAGCTATTAATAACACAATTGATGACCGGATTATGATCCGTCGGCAGTTTTCCAGGAGGTAAACATATTAATGGCTCTTTGAAATATATGAGTGCTCAGGAAATGCTGTGAGAGATTTGCCCACAAGCATGGAGGTTAAAAACATGCTGGCAGATAAGTCCTTGACAATTCACTTCTCAACTCTGCACAGATTCTCTTCTCCACATGGCATTTGCTCCAGATGGCTAATTCTACATCACTAAAGATAAAATTAGATACGAATGCACCACACTACAGAGACGCTGAACCACGTTAAGCGCTAAGATAATCCTTCAGCGCACCAGAGCAAACAGGCCATCCACCAATCCCTCAAACCTCCTGATGAGCGTTATCTGATCAATTAGTTCCAGTGCCATTATACCCCACTAAAGCCTTCAGGTGAGGTGAACATCTTGCAGAAGCCTGGCTGGCTGGATGTTTAAACTCACCTCTAAAGCCCTTTTAAAAGGGGCAAGCGCAATATGCGTAGTCTGGAAACATCTCATACCATGGCATGTCCCAATTATGCACTAATAAATTCAAAGTCTTACTCGCAGATTTCCTCCAGGGTGCTAAGGGTAAATATAAAGACACCTGAATTATGCAAGTTGAGCATGTAAATGTCACAGCTAAATTCAGCACTTCTTCCATTGTTTCAATGGCATTTTCAGTATGTTTTATGTATTTTATAATTAGTCCTGATCCCCAGAGGCCAGCGAGGTATGAGCCAGAGCATCAGTCTAAGATGTCACTGCTTAAGCACGGGGCTTCATTTGAAAGGCAAATTTGAAGCAAGATTGGAAGAATTCCGCCAAGATATTCTAGTCCAAAAAAACGTCCGTAAATTACTTCACTTCACTCCTTCCCCTTCCAAAAGATAAAGGAAAGCGCTCAATTAGTGCTCATGGCACGAATTTTGGAAGCCGCCTGGATTTGCACCCTAGTTAACGCTCAGTGGAATTAGCATCAGTCTTGCCTTTTTTTCTTTTCGGGATGGCAGACAACACGCAGAGCTGAGATAAAGTAATGCCAGCAGGGAGAAAGTGGAAGTAAGGTCATTGGAAGGGGGTGTGATAGATTGATAGATAGATGAGAAGAGAGGGAAGGAAAGAACGAAAGAAAGAAAGAATGAGGATTTGGCTTGAAAAGAGTCGGTTTGGCAACTGTTAGGTAACTATCTTCTATGCTCCTCAGCAGTTGAATGCAATTTGCTTCTTTTCCAGCATAATGAGCAGCGAAAAAAAGAAGAGCTCTGAACTCATCCTCAGCCAGATGGGAGTAGCGGAAAGCATGAGATGTTGCACATGAGTTGTTGCTTTGGCCATTATTGAAATGTTTGCTTACAGATGAACACTTAATGCTTCCGCAGTCACCACTTTACCTCTCATACATTAGTGCTGATTAAAGCATGTTAATGCTTCATTAATGTCAGACATTCACCTAGGCTGCTGGCTTGATTGTTGGAGGTATGTGGTATGTGCATGTGTGGGTGTGTGTGTGTGTGTTTGTGTGTGTATGAATGCACACTGCACAGCGTTAATGTGTGTATCTCATAGATCTGTCATCGCTTCTCTCTCATTCTCTGCTTCACTTTTCATGCATCACAGTGTGTCTACATTGTAGCAGCACATTCATATTGTATGGAGGCAGATGAAAATTCAGTGCAGAGGATCGTGGGAGCAAAAGTGGTGGAAAGCAGGCACTGAGAGCGGAAAGAAATGTAAACATTTGTGAACTTTATGCAAATGAAATACAAATATCACTGGGCACCAGCCAGTCCAATGATCTCATCCGTCCCTCCAGGGTTTTGTGATTTTTGCAGTCAAAGAAATGAACGCAAAATCAAACCCACTCCATGATAATCAGAGGAACTTATAAATTATCGCAGATTTCCTGCGGATTTGGGCCAAACCGTGTCGCGTGATGTCACAACATGCATTCAGTCAAAGCCTTGTACCATTCACATGATTTAAATATAAGTACAGCATTCACAGAGTGTCATTACATATGTTTCTTCACTGGAAGGAGCTGAAAAGAAGAATCCTGTGCAATTTCACCAATTCAAATAGTTTCTCATAAAATAGGCACAAAAAATATACCTTTCAAATTCTGAACAAAAGTCACAGTAAAATCAAGGATTTTTAACTGCAACAATCAACAAACTCTGGTTCATGTGATGAGACTCGCGTCCACAATTACAGTCAAGTTGCACTAATTAGCTTGTAAAGACTAGCAGTATGATAGAGTAAGAGTAAGCACTGTGCCTGAACAGAAGCTTTACACTGCTTTAATCTCTTCGGTAACTGGAGATAAATCCATTGGCTGGAAAGTTTAAGAATCATTACCAAAATGTCCCAAAGCTTCCTAATCATCATTCCTACAACTCTACATGCCATATACTCTGGACAGCTAAATGTGCTAAATCCCTGAAGCGCAATTGAAATCAGTTTCATGTTGTGATTAAATCCGAAAGATACAGCATGTGTGGGAATTTTTTTTTATCCAAAAAACATATGCTTCCTTGCATCATAAATGTGTATCAGCACTCTTTAAACTAGTAAATTAGAACCATATCAGGCAGTGGTGTTGGAATGATATTAATGCCACTTTCTCTTAACGACTGAGAAAGGCACTTTGTTAGCAGTGGCTCTGTTTTAGTTTGACAAATAGGGTGGCATTTAGGGAACCTGGAGCAGCCTTGCAGGATTTGATCAATGTTATCAGCACAGTAATGTAGTTAATCATGGACTCTCTCTCTCTCTCTCTCTCTCTCTCTCACACACACACACACACACAAACACACACACTCTTTCTCTTTGTCTTTCTCTTCTCTCTTTCACTGAAACACACACACACATGCTCTCTCTCTCTCTCTCTCTCTCTCTCTCTCTCTCTTACACACTCACACACAAACACACACTCTTTCTCTTTGTCTTTCTCTTCTCTCTTTCTCTGAAATACACATACACACACACACACGTGCTCTCTCTCTCTCTCTCTCTCTCTCTCTCTCTCAAACACACACACGTGCTCTCTCTCTCTCTCTCTCTCTCTCAAACACACACACAAACACACACACACACACACACACACAAACACATGTGCTCTCTCTCAAACACACACACACAAACACATGTGCTCTCTCTCTCTCTCTCTCTCTCTCAAACACACACACAAACACACACACACACACACACACAAACACATGTGCTCTCTCTCAAACACACACACACAAACACGTGCTCTCTCTCTCTCTCTCTCTCTCTCTCTCTCTCAAACACACACACAAACACACAAACACATGTGCTCTCTCTCTCTCTCTCAAACACACACACACACACACACAAACACGTGCTCTCTCTCTCTCAAACACACACACACACACAAACACACACACACAAACACGTGCTCTCTCTCTCTCTCTCAAACACACACACACAAACACATGTGCTCTCTCTCTCTCTCCCTCTTTCTCTCTCTCTCTCTCTCTCTCTCTGTCTCTCAAACACACACACAGCACACTTTCACTCTTTCTCTCTTCAGTTTCTCTGTGTTCGCTATTCCTCTGTCTGCATTAAGGGCAGTGTACTGAAGACACTTGGTGTATATTAGTGTAAACTGTCGATGCGCACCACACAGTTTCATTTCATAAAAGCTCTTTTCAGAGATGTAAGTCTGTATAGCAGAAACTAATCTGTAAATGTATTTCTCATTAAATCACTTTATTGTGAAGTAACTAGCGCTTACTCTTCAACTGTTACTCCACAAAGACGAGATCATTCATTCTACCTGTCGAAACAGTGCTTTTATTACAGGACCATGGAGGCATTGGACAAAACAAAACAATAGTATAAAAGGAATAGAAAAGGTCTGAAGGAGGCTGGGAATGAAATATGTAAGGGGAGCAGGAGGAGAAATGGAATAGTGAGGAATTAGATTAGTGAGAGGATTGCTGGGCACAAAGGAAAGAGAGGGAGTGGAGGACAAAAAAGGGAGGAGAAGGATATTCTACAGAGAAATGAGCGTATTTAAATTTCCTCTATTAGTACTACCAATGAGAGGGTGGAAATAAGATGTTCTTACATGAATGTAAACATCATTTCAGGAAATCCACTGGCTTCAGGCAGCCTCATGAATTGTGCAGGGATAGACTATTCTGTGAAATAGACCAAATGACATGTGCATTATACAGGGAAGGTTATTACTGGGTTACAAAGCATGCCTTGGATTCGGATCCAGATTTGCCACTTGCACACTAATTGCTTTTTTTCCCCCTAAACCCACAATAGTGGCTTGCTCCACTTCCAAATGAAAGCAAGGTAGTTCATACATCATTAAGAATTCAGCCGCACATCTGGTCCCAGTGAAATTAATTTTCGTTGTAAATTTGGTAAAGATGAAGAAATAATGTCAGGGAATATTGATGGTCCCAGATCCCCCCCCCCATACCCCCATCCCCACTACCAGTATAATATGTGCATCAGTGCAGTTGTGAGTTCTCTCCCAGATCCCATGTTGCATTGCTCAATGTTCCCCTCACTTATTAATATTTGGCCCACGATAGACCCTTCGACATTCGGACTTGTTTATTTTTTTTCCCTCCAGTGAACTATTGAATAATTGAGTGTTTACTCTGGCTCACAAACTCTTCAGCAAAAATCCTCATCTTCAAAAAATACACAGACATTCATATTACAAAGTTATACAAGAATGCCGAAAAGGTCTGCAGTGAAAGAAAAACCTTGCTCTCTAAGACATATCCTCACAGAAAGATGAATTCAGAACCCTTCCCTAAGTTCGCTGTAATTTCTTAACAGATGTTTTATTATGGGGTGCAGGGCAGCTTGGTTGGGTAGCACGTTTGTCTCACACCTCCAGGGTTGGGAGTTCCTGCCATGTGTGTGTGTGTGTGTGTGTGTGTGGAGTCTGCATTCCTCCTGGTTCTCCAGCTTCCTCCTCAGTCCAAAGACATGACATTGCCAGGCTGATTGACGTCTCTAAATTGTCTGTAGTGTGTGAATGGGTGTGCGAGTGTGTGAGTGTGTGTGTGTGATTGTGCCCTGTGATAGACTGGCATCCTGTGCAGTATGTACCCTGTGTCTGGAGTCTCCTGGGATAGACTCCAGATTCCCTGGGAGCCAGTAGGATAAATGGTGTAGAGAATGGATGGATGGTTCATTAGAGAAAGACCTTGACATATTTTGCTGCTTAACATTTGTCTTAGTTCAAAATAATATTTTATCATGAAAATGAAAAAAAAAAAAAAACAGTTCTTCTTAATGACAGTGATGCATCTGACATGATCTGTTTCCTGTCCCATGGTTCCAGGTCAGGCGGGATTGGCAGAAGAATGCTGGTCCCAGGCGTCTGGGGGCAGGATGGCGTCGTGTTGGCAGAGCGCTCTGGGTGTTAGATGGTTCCTCTTGATGCTCGTGTGGCGCTGGGCACCTCTGGGTGCTCTGAGCTGGCTCCTGGCCTCAGCTGAGCGCCCTGAGCCTTTATCTTTCTCCTCTCTGCCTGGCAAGGCAAGTGTGGCTCAGCTTGACTGGCTCCTGTCTGACAAGGGTCCTTTCCACCGTTGCCCGGAGTACACCGAATTCAAGGAGCGCTTTCAACAGGGCTTCTCAACACGATACAAGATCTACAGGTAAGGTCTAGTTCTGCCATGCTTGAAACAGGAAGACAAAAAAAGTTTTTCATGTAGAAAACAGCACAAAATTTTTGTCATGCAGAACAAAAAACGAGCCCTAAAATCTGCTTTATGAGTTATTTAATAATTCCTCGTGAACACGTTCTCCAGGGGTAGTGAAATGAGATTTTCCAAATCTCGGCCTGGCTTGATATTTGCATTACTTAGGACTATGTAAGAAATCCCTTTACTGACTTATGTGTTGCATCATGGGCCTGGAGACACAATATTTCCCCTGTGCATGTGTATAATACACAGAATGAAATTAAAAATTGATTTGGATTTTTTTTTTTTTGCCAGGGAAGAAACATTTCTGCAGAGGTTTGTTTGAAATAAATAGAAATTCTAAACTATATGAAGTGTAACTGCAACAGACAGATGAGAAAAACTTACACTGAGGTAAATAGACAGGCGTTAGACACCATGAGCGACTAGAACAGCTTTAATGCAGCGTGGCATATTTTCTAGAAGTCTCTGAAGCTGTACTGGAAGGATAACCATTCTTTCAAAATATTTTCACTCAATTTGTGTTTTAATGATGGTGCTGTAGTACACTCTGCTTCCAAATCTCCCACTAACAGGAGCTGAGATCTGGATACCATGAGGGCCAGAGCATATGATTTACACTCCATTCAGTGAGCTCTCATGGCGTGATTGTCATGCTGGGACAGAGCTCTCCTAACAGTATAGAAAGGTTTCATTATAGCATATTCATTACAGTGACTAACGGGTCATGTGACCCAAACCATGGCACTAAAATATTCCCCACAGCCTGTTGTGACCCGTCTATTCATATAGAGTGAAATCTCTCTGAGGCTGCAGCATCCGTGTCATAAAAAGTGCCATATAAATATAAAGATAGGTGCAAACACATGACATAAATGGGCCAGACCTCACACAGCTTCTCCCTCATGTTCTGCACTGACTAACTCAAGTGACATTCACATTTATTTTCACGGGTTTTCACAGCACCAGAGTGAATCATGCTAGTCTGTGTGCTCTATGCAAAAATAATGCTTATATAATCTTGAAATTTTTGTGCCTTTCATACCAGCATAGTGAGTAACGTTAGTGTGTGCTCTACGCAAAAATAATGGTTATATAATCTTAATTTTGACACAACATCGGATTGCTGATTTTGTGTCAGGGTTTTATTAGTAAAACAAAATTGACAGCAAATCATTTTATTTAAATTCTATGAGCATTATCTGCATCACAGCTCTGCTGAACTCAGAGAAATCCTAAAATACCTAAAAAATTAATTCTCTAGATGTTAAAACATTTGGGGAACAAATTCTTGACTACTGAAGCAATATCTTCTGTGAAAGTTTTAAGCCGCAGTAATCATTTATAAAAGGTGTTTAAAAACGCTGTTTCACTGGATCAGATTTACGCGTCTTTAATATGCCAGAAATTAGGGTTTAAGGAAATACGGTGTCCAGTATACCAAAATCTCTGGTCTTAATTATCACAGTGCACTGATGTGTACACAATGTTGCATAAAAGCTATTCTTTCTTGGTTTTTGGTTCTTTATTCCACTCTTTTTCAATATTGTTCCTAATATAACGGTAGGGTATATATTAAAATATAATAGGGTTTCTATCACATATATCTAATACATAACACACATTGTACAGTGACTTTTTCTCTTGTTGCAAAGTCAAACTCTATGAATTACACATAGAGCAGCACAGAACCTACACTTTTCTGAAGGCGAGATACAAGTGCATAAACTTAGCATATGTTTTATTAAGTACCATTTTCAAAGTTTGGAGTTGTGCTCAGAGCACAAGAAGGCAACACCAACAGAACAAAACAGAATAAAACATTCCTCAATTCAAAAAAACAAAAAACAGATCAAAACCAAGAAGTCATAAAATCAGAAAACAAGCCTTAGACTTAATGACCCGGGTGCATGATGAGACTGCAATGAGATTAACACACAATGAGATAGAAATAGACAAACTAATTAAGGGATCATCTTCAAACAGGTGCACACATTAGATAACAGACCAGTGATGTTACAGGAGGAGACTAGAACCCAATCGACATAACATGAGAAAACATAAAGAAACTCACATCTAAAAGGCAATGAGAGAAGGAACGACATAATTAGACTCATATTTAAAGCTATTCAAAAGTATCTATTGTTTCAGGTCTGTGTTGATGATACTGTTACATATTAGTTACACTACAAATGTATAACACAAACTGTGAATCTCAGATATATAACTCAATATATAAACTCAAATATAAAGTGTAGATCTATTCAAACTTGTTCAAAGATTCATAAATCATTATACTGGCTACTGGAACAATTGGCTTCAATGTCAGTTTGCAGGATTAGGATTTAGTCAGTTACTGAAAGTAATGTCACATGTTAGTAGTAAACACTTTTCAACCTGCATCATCAGGGTCATCCTTTTAATTCGGCTGAATCTCAAGTAGTAATATTCCAAAAACTAGTATACATTAGCTGGGAGTGGTAGAACGTCGGGTAACAGAAGGTTGTGCATTCAAATCCCACCACTGCCAATCTGCCACCCCTGGGCCCCTGTGTAAGGCCCTTAACCATCAGCTGGTCAGCTAATAAGATGTATGTAAGATACTGTATATTCATTTGACCGTGTAGGTGTAACTTTTTGTAGGTTTTTGGAATATTTTTTTAAATTATTTAATTATTAATTTAAATATTTATATTTTTCTGTCAGTGCCATCTTCTGACACAGTTTTCTTTTGTGGTTTCTGGAATATTAGCATATAGTCTGCTACTGGTAATGATGGTGTGAATAAATGAATGAATTTAAGTATGTTTTAGAGGAAGCTGACAGCCCCGTTGTATAAGTGCCCTCATGTTGATGTTCTTTCAGCTGCTCCCTGTTTGGGGTCGCCACAGCAGATCATTTGGTCCACATGTTTCAATTTGGCACAGGTTTTACACCGAATGCCCTTCCTGACACAACCCTCCCATTTTATCCGGGCTTGGGACCGGCACTGAGAGCTAACTCTTCAATGGCTGGGTTTGCGCCCTGCCCGGGAATCGAACCCGGGCCGTGACAATGACAGTTCACGCTTAATCACTTCTATTGAATCGCATGTTCAGATGAAACTCTGATAAATTTGATCTAAAATGGATCTTTGCACAAACACATGGATCCCATGCCAGCTCCAGTAATAATTATAAATAAACGTGAAATCTGCATCATTCACTTAACTAGATTCTCTTTAGCTTTAGAATTTGGAGGAAGATCTGATCACAACTACATAAAATTGTATATCATAAAATCTGTATATGTTATATCTTTTTTTTTTTTTTTGCTTTCACCGTCAGTCAATATTATTACATTAGAAGAGTTTTTACATTCAGAAGCAACTCTGTCTCTTGCATTTCTTTCTATTTATTTAGCACAGATGATATTTTTATTTAATATTTGTTTTTAAGGCTGATGCACTGATTGGCACACTGTTCCATGTTAACTCATGATGAGAGAACAGTGAATGTTTTTTTTCCTCCTTCGCTGTAGCTGACAGCAGTTCCGTGGGTGGATTTTGGCTTTTTTAGTCAGGCTCTTCTGCCCCATACCTGTGTGTGGTTGACTCTGATCCGCGCCTCAGCATTCGCCTGCAGAAAACTACAGAAAATACCCCTGCTGAAGCGTGATGGGTTTGCAGAGAGCAAAACAAGGGTCTTGCCAGAGCTGTTTGAAAGGTTGTCTTGCAGGTTGTCTTAAAGACCAAAGTGTGCGTTTGTTCTTGCTAAGGTAGTGTGTGTGCATGGGCTGTGCGGTTCAGTGGAGGTGCATAAACATCAGTCATCTGACTGGGCCAAACCTGGAAGTTTTTACCCCACAATTTGCTGTTCCAGCTGCCCTCACCTTTAAATAACACAACAGATCTCTTTCTAAATGCACGGCTGGAGAGACAGAGATAGAACACCTGCATTATGCCTCCTATAGAATTTTTTTTTGATTCTCAATGCTGAATGTGAATTGAATGCTCTTTATTCATATTTATAAGTACAAATTTTTTAAGCAGAAAGAAAAAAAAATAAAAGTTCACTAGAACAAAATCAGTCCAAGCATAAGGCAGGTACAGGAATCCACATGATTTCCTAATCTGAACAAACACCATGGTCCAAAACTTGGATAAAAAACAAATATTCTAAGGCACATTTGAAGAGTCTCAAGTGAATATACGGCTTCTTATTGAAACTAACTTGTCTGAAAAAAGTGCAACTCATCAGTAAAGCATCTTTTCACTTTACTTTGGTATGCATTTGTAGTCTCTCAAGGATTCTTCAGGATTGTTGCGAACAAAAATGCTTTTTCCCCAAAAAATCTCTGATGCAACTTTCAATGTTTTTTGTGCTATTTTTGCGGAAAACTGGTGAAGGATTCATCTTTTAAATTCCTACCAGTGAACACATGTAACTACTTTCTATGATAGCTGTACGTATGTGACTCCCTTCTCACAGTGAAGAAAGCTTTAGCTGAATGCATGTTGTGATAATGTTACATGAGAAATCTTTGCCCAAATCTGTGGAAAATTTTCAAGCTTCTCCTCCTCCTCCTCCTCCTCCTCCTTCTCCTCGACCTCCTCCTCCTCCTCGACCTCCTTCTCGTCGTCCTCCTCGTCGACCTCCTCTTCCTCTGCAATTGCAAACTCTTGAAATTCTGGTTGGACTGTATTAATATACAGTAAGGTACAATAATAAGGTTCTGAAATGAAATGTGAGTGTGCTAAGCTTCAAAATCTTCATCAATTTGATACTGAGCAAATTAAAACTTGGGTAGACTTTTCTGGCTACAGTCTTTAGGATCTTGAAGGTTATAATCTGATTGGCTCTCCATTCTTTATACATGCATCTGTGTGCTGGTTTCCAAAAATGTTTGATTTTTGGTTCAAACATTTACTGGGTTCAAATACTCTATTTATCTATTTATTTATTTAATCTATCTATCTATCTATCTATCTATCTATCTATCTATCTATCTATCTATCTATCTATCTATCTATCTATCTATCTATCTATCTATCTATCTATCTATCTATCACTGGCATAACAGTGAGAAAAGACAGTGATGAAATGATTTGCTTTTTGTAAAGGAGTGATGTAATGCTAGCTCGAGCATGTGCTCAGGAGATTCCAGCAACGCCACAGACAGCAAAGACAGTCTTCTTTTTCAAGCTGAAACAATGAAACTAATATTTTGTGCAGAAATCACTGCTAGAATGGAAATTTTGAAGAGTCAAACACGTCAGGATGGCATTGTCAGAGTGCCACTTTCTAGTAAAGTAGTTATTTAGTACTGTATACAACTAGCGTACTAATAAGCCAGAATATTATTCAGAGTTAATGCAATTTAAAAAGTTAAAAAGTAGGAAGTTTGCTTACAGTTGTACTTTCTGTCCCAATTTGTTCAAAGCATGTATATATCTACTTTATGGACAGCATTAAGAGTAATACATTTTATTTTATTTTATTTTTTAAAAATTAAATTAAATTAAATTAAATTAAATTAAATTAAATTAAATTAAATTAAATTAAATTAAATTAAATTAAATTAAATTTAATTTAATTTAATTTAATTTAATTTGTTTACTATGATATAAATACTAAATAGACATTAGAAATGTAAAACAAATATATATTGTTTTTATGAGATAAATCTCTAAATAAGATAAGAAGGAATCTGTAGCTCCAGTAGGCTGTGATGGCAGGCAGATTGAGCTAAAACATCTGACTGAGGTTAACTCAATTTAGACATGCTGTGACTGGAAACAATGAAAACAGAACTTTTGCATATTGTAGAAATGACCTCCCGCTGACACGAACTGAGGAACAGCTGCCTTTGCACAGTGGTCTGCTCTCTGACAGCATGCTTGATGCTAATTAATATTTAATTTTCTCTTGAAAAATGGGCTAAATGAATGCCAGCACAGGAGAAGTCAATTCTTGTTATTTAGCTGCATTCAGATTGGAATAGAGACATATGCAGTGCATGGGTTCCTTTAGATGCTAAATTCTGGGATTCTTCCTGGTAAAAGCTTTGTGTGAACTGCAAATACAGATACTGCCAGACACGGTGTCTGGGAAAAAATATAAAATATTCACATGAAGGACATACACATTTTATAAGTACAGATCATGTTAAGGTAAGGTAAGGTATTTTTCTACACCTCCTTTTTGTTCAATAGTGCATCTCTAAATAAATATAAATTATATATTTGTGTGTACTTCTAGCCTCTGATTCATCTGCTGTGGACTTGCTGTTTTCTAGTAAATTTCAGCTACACTGTTAAAAAAACAAGGCGGGAATTATAATGTATATTATATATATATATAATTAGAATTATATATCTAATATATAATTAGAATGTAAACGTTATAATTTCATGTATATTTCAATACTCATTAATATCACTTTTAATCTGAGAAACCAAAACTCAGACAGATCCTTTGTTCAGGTACAGAATTAACAAAAGTTACTCTTATTCAGATACTACTTTACTCAATACTAAAGCTCAAATTTCTGTTTTTCTATATAAGTCAAGGTGGCTGATACTGAGACCTGCCTACAAATAGTCACTGTATAATCAATACTATAGAAGCTAAACAGACAATAGCAAAACAGTGGACTCTTACAAGTTTCCTGCTAAAAGCAGGTGATTGTGATGAGACTAATGAGGTAGCGAGAAACATGAGGTCATGGAGACACTGGAGCCTGGTCCAGCTGCAAAATGAGCAGAAAAGTCTTCTTAAAATCCATTTCATTCTAGTTAAAACAACACCAAATAAAATATTAATTGCAGCAGGTTCATAAAGTAATATTTTTGTTAATGTAAGGTTTTCTTCTTTTCAGCTGTTAACTATTTTATTTGTTTATTTGAATGTTACTAAAAAAGTACATTTTTAATTGATAGTGTCATTCATTTTGTCCCGTAAATTTCAGCGTTGTCTCACAGCAGGAATAATTAACATTTGACCAGAAGTGTATGTTTTTTTTGTGCGGTAAACTGCAACGTTCCCGGACCGTGACTGGCACCAAAATACCAAGCTGAGACTCTGCTGCAGTGGCGTGTGGAGTGAATGTTTATGACAGGAATAGTGAATAGGGAGAGAGACAATGTTGGCCCTTTTTATTTTTGTTGTAACATGTTCTTTCCTTTTTTATTATTTTTTTTTTATTTTTATTTTTTTTATTTAATAAGCCTTTTTATGGGGAAAAAGTAAGATGGGATAGTTATGAGGCACATCAGTAAAGGCCATGGCGCCACAGAGTCCCTTAGGAGAACTTTCGGAAGATGGATGGAGTCCCATACGAGCCGTTACCTGTGGGCCGCCGTCCTTTCAATGACAACCGACGGGGGCCTACAGGAGCAAGACTTAGTCCCTGAGGACATTGTATCCTAGTAACAGCTGGTTTCCAGGGGCAGTGTGCATCAGCAAGAAAATAACACCTTGCCATATCTTAAGCTGTAATGGACAGGAAGGAAAGGAAAATACAAATCTGTCGCACGGAATTGACGAGATATAGCACGGGAACTGGGAGACCTTTGATAATGTGAATCATGATGACTGCAGCTTTTTTCTATAAAATATGAGAGGACAGAATTTTAGATTATGGAAACATCAGCCAACCTCGGAGATGCATGTATTAAAATAGGATTTATTTTAAAATGCTGTGTGTGTGTGTGTGTGTGTATGTGTGAGTATGTTGTGCTTATGTAAAAACCTGATGCAATTTGCCACTTCAGTCTCTCCTAAGAATGATTGAGATAACAGTATTCAGTCTTCTACTATCTAAAATCAGATTTCACATTCACTATTGATGTGTTCCTTTGTATCAGAGTTTTGCTGAGTTGCCTTTCTTGCTATTACGTTGCTTGGGATTTTTGCTGAAAGCAGGATTTTGTCATTCCTTATTTATTTAGCATTGAGTACTTAGTCTTTTTTTTTAAGAATACAATGCAGTGCTTCGAAAGGGGCCGAGACTTAGTTTCTCAGTGTTGCTTTCAAAAACAACTCACACTGAGTCTCAAATCTTGTTTTAAACAGAAGGCAGGGGAATGAAATTTAAATTGGCTTCTGATGCATGGATGCAGTACACAGATGAGAGGCGACACATCAGAAAGCATGTCGACTACAAAGGCTTATTTAAAAAGTAGACTGAACCTGGTGAGACAGACTGTGTTCAAAATAGTCCAACAGCAGTCTGCTCAACATGCGCGTCTTACAGAAGCTCGATCGGATTGAGATCTGAGGAATTTAGAGGCCGAGTCAACACCTTGAACACCTCACTCTTTGTAGTGTACCACGGTCAGCATGGGCAATGCAGTAGCGCTGGGAATCACTGCTGGGCATCACTGATGTCTGTGCTAGTTAAAATATTGAGTCACGGGTTTAGTTAGCATGCCAGCTTTGCTGTTTTGCTTTACTTACAGGAACAGGAATTTAGCAAGTCGATATCTCTTTTAACATCCGTCAGTGAAATCAGAGGCAGCTGTCTTTTCCTCTTGTGTATCTTTCATGTACTTTAAGACTTTAAGTATATTTAAGAGTTTGCTATTTTAACATGAGGGAAGAATTTGAGGCTGTACTAGACTACTGATTCGGCTGAATAATTTACCGCTGTTTACAGTGTATCTGTTGGCAAGTGTTTGTCTGCTATATACAGGCTATATACAAAGAGAATCAAAGCAATTGAAATCCAAAAGGACCCAGCAGAAAAAACACAGAGAACAGGCTTTTCATACACAGACAATAATATGGAGTGATTTTTGAGATACAGCACAAGACAGGCTGCACGGTACAAAGGCAATGGTCTGTACATGGCAAGTCATCAAACAGAGATCAAATAGCAAATCATCCAATGACACACCGAGCCGAACCAAGGCACACTGCAATGAGATGAACCTGAAAGACAAGACACTCGTCTTACCGAGACACATAGTACACCTGGAAGAGATATGATGAAGCTTGTAACAAATATCACGTCTGTGCAGTTCCCAAATGTCACTTTTTTTTTGCCAGACTTTCACCACAATTATTTTTTTTTTTAAAGAAAAAAAGATTCATTAATTCATGATAAGAGGTAACTAATCAGAAAGCATATGGACAAAGGTTTATTTAAAAAGTACACTGAACCAGGTGAGACAGTCTGTGTTCACAATACTCCAGCAGCAGTCTGCTCAACATATGCTGTGGACATTGTTTTTTCCTCTTTAAATAATATACATTTTTTTCTGTAAAGTACCTCATGGATGTGTCTTGCGTAATCACGTTCTCATGTTTAAGAGGTAGTGAATGCAGTAGCACCGGACATCAGTGCTCTCTGTGCTAGCTAATATTATTTTAAATAATTATTTGATGAATGAATAAATTAATCGATTAATTATTACTAGCCACGTATTATTCTAACGCCTGACACAGATAACCAGTATTTCCTGACTTTTCCCTTTGCAAACTGTCTCCTTTGAAGCGGTAGCACACTGAATAGTTGATTACACACCAGCACCTTGTCAGTAAAACTGCTAAATATAGCTTTGTGAGGTGGAGTGATACACAGGAACGTTTTTCAATCTTACTCTTATAGTTCCTGATCCTACAGACATTTCCGTTTCTAGTGGTACGCAATGATTTTGAATAAACACAGCAGATCGTGTTCTCTTAAATATTACTTAATAAACTTAAACTATTATTAATTTGTGTCTTTGTAATGAACCAAAAAAACCCAAAACAAAACAAACAACTGGGAGCTTCTAGCATTTGTGCACTCTTTTGTGAATAAGACACACATAGCTTCCTTAAGGGATTTGTAGCTTCCTAAAAGGATCTTTATATATATATATATATATATATATACATTTTTTCTAAGACTGCAGGCTCAGTAATTATATGGTTGGTGAATATATATATATATATATATATATATATATTTACATTTACATTGCCTGAGATGTTAAGAAATATGATATCTGTAACAAATTGGTTCAGTCAATAAACTGAGAAATGAGTGATTATATCAGGGTATGCCTGCATGTCTCTATAAACGTGAAAGAGTTTGCAGTAGAATTGCTACAGTAAAAATATTTCTGTATAGCATGAATAAAATAAATAACCCACATGATTTTAAGCTACAGTCAAAAACAAGCACAGGACATTAGAGCATAAGGACATTACAGCTTTTCTGTATTTCTGTAAAATTTGTCTTGTTTAAATGGCCTCTTATTATTTTATTTTCAAAAGCAAAACCCCACTGGATCCAAATACAAAATATCTAAAGCAGAAAATGACAGCATTAGGAGTAGATTTGGATCAGGATAAGAACGGTTTGCAATAAAATAGTAGTGATGAATGAGTTTTACTCGCTCATATGAGGTAGCATAACAAATACACAAAAAGCCTTACACACAAATGAAACAGTTTATTATACCCATGTATATCAACTGGCTATATTACAACCTATACATTGATTGAACCATATTGATTTT